>NC_060235.2:2500-302500 GCF_021155775.2 Neodiprion pinetum
TTTTTTTTAGCGGCGAAGGGGAAATCTTCGAAAGACATCCGGTTGTTCATTGATGTCGTCGGATAGTGCCGGATTTTTACCGGCTAAAACCCCTCCGCCGCTCATCACCCAGGACGAGGCGGAACCGCTTTCGCATTACTTCACCTCGTCCCTGTGGCCGGCCTGTTCTCCTGGCCCCTCCCTTTCTTTCGCGACTCAGCAACGCCTTCTTGGTCTGCCTGTCGCTCCCCGTGTCACTGCCTGGTAGTTTGGTTGGCAACTCACTTATCCTAGAAAACTACACTAACGCACCTTCTGGTGTCCTTAAGCTAGTTATGGTCACTGCTGTCTTTACCAGCTGTTCGCTTATTCCTATCAATCTAAGTCACTTACACTAACTCATCTGTTCGTGGGGGGGTGTCTCCGCGCACCTTGTCTTGTACACCCCCTCCATCCGTCAGCTTTCACTTCACTGTTTCCGCACCGCGCTAGCATGTTTTGCGCGGTGCGGATGTGATGTCCTCTTTTCACAGCTACGTCGGTTTTTGCAGCTTCCATCGCCACCCTCCAGTTCGACTTGGTTACCCCGCTCTCCACAGTGGAGCGGTAGTGCGGGAACATGCTCTTGTGCTCAGCCAGGCTGCCACACTGGCAGCTGGCGGTGAACACTGTTCCGTCCAGCACCACCGCGTCACGCCAGGGGGGGTGCATTTTCAGCGGGCTGGTCGAGTTGACCAACCGCTGGGTCCCCCCATATCGCCTTTTGAGGTAGAGGATGGCCCGGTTGTTACCCAGGTAATTTACATCACCGTAGGTCATCCGGACCATCGCTCCCACCCTTGCTAGCGTCTTCGCTGGAGGTCGGGGCTCCCCGCGTCGGGTCAATTTGTCCGCGTGTTCGGCCGCTAGGTCCTCCACCCTTGTCCAGGTGGCGTTGATGCCACCTCCCGCTAGGTGCCCGGTGTCCTGGGCCTTCTGGTCCTGCAGCAAACCGCCGCTATGGAAACACACCGAATGCGCGTATGGTATGTCACACGCGCACTCGGTCGCTCCCCCCCTCAGCCTGCCTACCGGCCTGATTGCGGGCCTTTGAGTTGTTCGGTCGGGCAGTTCTCGTGGCTGCTGCCCCTGTCTCTCCCTCTCCTCATTTTCTTTGTCGCGCAGAACTCCACTGATGTATTGTTCCGCTGCTTCCCACTTTCTTGGGGCCTCCAGCATCACCTTGACGAGGTCGGCGATGCCATCGACCTCCCCGGTAACACTTCTCATTCTGTCCCTTCGACCCCTCCATGCCGGGCAGCGGAACCAGGTGTGGTCCACGTCATCTTTGGGGCTATCACAGTGATGGCACCTTGCCGTCGCTTCCCTACCTATTCGGCAAAGGTACTCACCGAAACAGCCGTGCCCTGTGAGCCCCTGGGTGAGGTGGAAGCTCAGTTGGCCGAACCTCCGCTCCACCCAGGGCACGACGGATGGTATGGCCTCCCTGGTCCAAGTCCCTTTCTCTCCGCTAGTCCACTCCTCATCCCATCTCCGGATGGTCATCTCTCTCTCTTCACGTCGCAACCTGGCCTTTGCTGCCTTGCTGTGGAGGCCTCTTCCCGTCTCTGCGGCGGCGATTCGCCTGCGCTCTTCCGCCATAAGGTGTAGTGGGATCAGCCCTGCCAACACCATGACCGCTGCTGTAGATGCGGTGCGGTACGCTGAGGTCACTCTCAGTGCGCAGACTCTTCCCACCGCGTCAACTCTGTTCCTATTTCTGGCCACTTTCAAGGCTTCGGCCCAGACAGGAGCCCCGTACAGCATTACTGAGTACGCGACTCCCGCCAAGAGCCTCCGCCTGGCGTAGCCCGGGCCGCCGGTGTTTGGCATGAGTCTGCCAAGAGCTGTCGCCGTCCTCATGGCCTTGTCCGCGGCTGTCGCCACGTGCTCCGCGAAGTTCAACTTCGCGTCGACTGTCACGCCCAAATACTTCACGCTCTTCGCGGGCCTCACCTGGTGCCCCTTGACCATTATGGGGTTGACTCTGAGCTTATGCCTCCTAGTCAGGACCACCACTTCCGTCTTTCTTTCGGCCAGCTCCAGCCCTTTCTCGTGCAGCCAGTCCCACACTCGGTTGATGGCCTCGCCTGCCGTTACCTCAAGCAGCTCTGCCGTCCTCGCCGTCACCAGGAGCGCGATGTCATCCGCAAACCCGATGGTGCTCACCCCCTCTGGCATCTCCATTCGGAGCAGGTCGTCATAGGCTAGGTTCCACAGGAGCGGTCCAAGGACCGATCCCTGTGGGACCCCCGCTGTTACCAGGCGTGTTTTCACCCCCTCACTGGTGCGGTACATGAGCCGCCTGTTTTCCAGGTAGCTCGCGACCATGCCCAGGAGGTACTTTGGCATGCTGGTTTTCCTCTCCATTGCCTCAAGTATTGCGCTATGCCCCACCGCATTGAAGGCGTTTTTGACGTCCAAAAGCGCCAGCAAGCAGGGGGTAGCGTGTCGCCCTCTCCTCGCATTCGCCTCTCTGGCGATGCTCACCACGTCTTGTATGGCCTGTATCGTAGACCTGCCCCTTCTGAACCCGTACTGTCGGCAGGCTAGTCCGCCCGCTTCTTCTACGGCTTCCGCCAGTCTCGCGTGCACCATTCTCTCCAGTAGTTTCCCCGTGGTGTCTATAAGGCTAATGGGCCTGTACTTCTGGGTTCCTCCCTCCTCCGGGGCTCCCTTCGGCAGCAGGACGAGTCTCTGGCGTTTCCAGTCGTCGTGGAAGCGGCCCGTCCGGAGGCATTCGTTGAAGGCTTTCAGGAACGCCTCTGGGTCGCTTTCCACCGCCACTGCCAGGGCCTCGTTTGGGACTCCATCTGGTCCTGGGGCCTTTCCACCAGCTAGTTTCTTAGCTGCTTCCTTGAGCTCCGTCTCCGTGAAGGGGGCCGGCGGCTCGGTCTCTCCTGCTTCTCTTGGTGCTGGGATGGTCCTATGCACAGGGAAAAGCTCGTTCAGGACTCTTTCGATCTCCTCAGGGTCGTCCGGTTGCTTCGTACCTCCGAGCTTCTTCGTGATCAATTTGTAGGGAAGCCCCCACGGGTCCTCCTCTATCGTGCGGAGCAGTTCTTCCCAGCACCTTTCCTTGCTTGCCTTGATCTCCGCTCGCAGCCTTTTTTTGGCTGCTTGGTAGGTCCCAAGGCTTGCATCCATTGCCTGACCCCTTGCTCTCTCCCGCTGTACCTTCCTCCTGCTCCGGAGGCAGTCCCTGCGTAATTGCGCAATCTCCTCGGACCACCAGTGCAACGCTGTTCTGCCTCTGGGTGGTTTCGTCTTGGGCATCGCCGCGTTGCATGCTGTGGTGATCCTTCTCATCAACCCGGCTGCGTCGGTGTCCTCTGAAGTCCCCCTCGTGTCGCTGTTGCGGAAGGAGCTTGCCATGGCCTCTTTGTTTAGTTTCCTGGCCATCCACCCCCCGTCAGGCCACTTCCCCTTTCTTTCGACTCTCCTCCCTGGTACCCAGTCCATACAGAGGTAGCGGTGGTCGCTGAGGGTTTCGTCCTCCAGGACCCGCCACCCCTTAACTTCGGCTACTACCTCCGGGCTCCCCGTCGTAATGTCTATTACTGACCTTGACCCCGTGCTCTCCCGGTACCAGGTTGGCTCAGTGCCAACGTTGATCGGGAGGAGGTCCAGCCTTGCCAGGAATTCGGTGACAGCTTGGCCCCTCGCGTCCAGTTTCGAGGACCCCCAGCTCGGGGACTTCGCGTTGAAGTCCCCAGCCACGATGATCTTGCCTCTTGCTGACCGGACGCTGGCCTCCAGGCTATGCAGTTGAGCCTCAAAGTCGGTGGGCGCGACGTTGGGCGAGAAATAGCAGCTGAAGATGTTTAAGCCGCTCGTTCTCGCCCAGACGAAACCCTCCCCTCTTCCCTCTAGCGTGAGGGTGCCATGGTGGTTGTTCGTCGCTAGTATCGCCGCGTCCCCCCTCCGGTCCACCAACCAGTTCCCCTGCTTCCCCGCGCCGCTGGGCTCCGAGACTATCAGTATCCCGGCACCATGTGCAGCGGCGGTCTGGGTCAGCAGGTCCTGGGCCGCATGGCTCCGGTTCAGGTTTACCTGGAGTATCACTACCCCAGGCTTGCCCCCGGGTCCCGTGCTGGTGTTCCCCTTCATTCCTGGCATGTTGGGGCGCTAAAGTCGAGCCTCCGCCCGAACGAAACTCCCAGTGTGGTGGGGGAGAGCATCACCGCCTCCACACTATCCCTCTTCGCTGTTGCGGTGTTGGTGACCCCCGCGATGTTTCGCCTGCCATGCCGGAGTTTGGCCTTATTCAGCTCGTCTCTAAAGACCGAGCATCTTCCACTACCGGAGAAGTGGTCCGCCCTTGCCCCATTACTGGCGCATAAAATGCACCTGGGTGCCGTCTTCGGACACTCCTTCTCCTTGTGGCCAGCCTCCCCACACTTCCTGCAGGCCTGGGAATTGTCCTTTCCCAGGCACTGTGCCGCGTGATGCCCGTACCCTTGGCATCTGTGGCACCTATCCACCGCGATCCTCTCGCGGATCCGGCAGGCGGTCCATCCTACCTTCACCCTGCCCAGGGCCAGGAGCTTTCGGGCGGTTCTCTCCGGAACCTTTGTGAGGGCTACCTGCGTGCCCCGGAAGCCGGCCCTCATCCTGATTACGCCCTCCAGCGGCGTCTTCAGGACGGTGCTGAGGGCCAGTCTCACCTCTTCCGCAGACGTGACCTCGTCCAGATCCCTGATTTCTATACTCATGGATGGCTCCAGGGTAGACACCTTGGTCTGGTCCCCTAGGACCCCTATCACAGCCGCCTTGAGGGCTTGCGCGCCATTGGGACCCTTCAGCTCCAATAGCATGTCGCCCTCCCTGGTCCTCCTGACGGCTGATATGTGGACCCCCATCTTTTCCGGGTCCACCTGGCTCTTGACCCTCCTCAGGGCCTCCGCGTAGTTGGCCCCGCCCGCCGTCTTGATGAGGACCGCGTCTGGTCGGACCGGCTTCCTGGGCCTCCGCTTCCCCTCTTTCGCGGGGGCCTCGGCTGCCAGCTTCGCTGGCGCTGTTGGTGGTGCCGTGGCGGCAGCCACTTTGGGGCGGCCCCGCCTCACCACCAAGTTCCAGCCCTCTTGCTGCCCCTTTTCCTCTGGGCACAGCCGTTTCTCCGCTGCTCCCGCAGAGGGAGAGATCTCTTTTCTTTTGAAGGTCTTCCCCTCCGCTCCCGCCGGCTTCGGCATTGATGCCTCGGTCTTCTCGTGTTGCAGTTGGCCCCGCGCGGTCTGGGTAGCCTTGTTCACGGACGTCCGTGTTCCCTTGTCCCCGGCCAACTCCCCCTCCATTTTGGCCCAGGCTCGCTCCACTTGTCTTGCAACGATGGCCGCCTTCGCCACATCCTCTTTGAGGGCGACATGGGTGTTCTTATGTGCCGCGGTGAAGGCCTTCATGCCCTCAATGAGGGCAACCAGGGTCTTCAGTTGCTCCCTTCCGCTAGCCTCTTGCAGGTTTCGCATCGCGTCGGGGCAGCTCATCGTCCTTGCCGCCCCCTTCGCGGCTCTCGGGATTGCGCCATTGGACACGGTCTTGTCCTCCAGTGTGTCTCCCTTCCTCGCCTCCACGTCGATGAGGACAAGTGGCGTCTGAACCGGCGCCGGCTTCCTCATCTCGACCACCATGCTGGTGACCCGCTTGGGCGGTGGTGTCCGGTGGATACTAGTCCTTCTTGCGAAGGGGTCCACCTCGAATACCTCACATTCCGTTTCGTTTTGTTTTCCCTGTTTGTTTGTTTTTGCGTTATCCATATTAGTTTTGATTTAGTCTTACGACGGTTCGGCCATCATGGCAGCTGCACCGCGGTGCAGCATCTATCCCCGCCGGAAAGAACCCTATCCCCATACTCGCACGGAAGCTGCTTTCAGCTTATCGGGTGGTCAGCCCTATCCATGCGATCCCCCCCTCCCCCCTTACCTCTTTAGGGTCTTCCGTCCGGGGGATTCCCCTGTCAGTCAATCCGAGACAGGGTAGGCCCCCATTCGGGTAAGACCTTGCCGGAAATACCCTACCAGCTTCGGGTATGAGGAAATACTGACCAGGTAATCCTCCATACATGCGCCCGAAACCCAAGATTCAACCCTCCGATTGGCTCCAGCCAGCTGCAAATAGCGGTTTTCCCACTTCAAACCTGCGGATTCCTAGGAGCCCGCAGGAAAGGTACAGACATATTTTGCAGCCCCGGTCGGCGGATTACTAGTCCGGCCTTGGCTAGTCTCGGAGGAATATCCTCAGAGGTCTCGACCACATCCCATTTATTCGCTCCCCATTCATTCCTCGCCATTCCCACACCCAACCTCGAGAGGCTGGGCCGGTTGTGCTTGGTGGTAGTCGCTCATCTAGACTCGCCTTTGGCCAGGGACTTTGGGGCCCTGGTCATTGGGTCCTCTAGATTCATTGCGACCGCCAAGCCCCCACACCACGACAAGGTGACAACCGACGTGGGGGAACCTAACCTAACCTAACCTAACCTAACCTAACCTAACCTAACCTAACCTAACCTAACCTAACCTAACCTAACCTAACCTAACCTAACCTAACCTAACCTAACCTAACCTAACCTAACCTAACCTAACCTAACCTAACCTAACCTAACCTAACCTAACCTAACCTAACCTAACCTAACCTAACCTAACCTAACCTAACCTAACCTAACCTAACCTAACCTAACCTAACCTAACCTAACCTAACCTAACCTAACCTAACCTATATACCATAATATACCCAATACCCCGATTTCCGATCCCCGAGATCCCCCCGAGATCCCCGAGATCCCCCCGAGATCCCCGAGATCCCCGAGATCCCCCCGAGATCCCCGAGATCCCCCCGAGATCCCCGAGATCCCCGAGATCCCCCCGAGATCCCCGAGATACCCCCGAGATCCCCGAGATCCCCGAGATCCCCCCGAGATCCCCGAGATCCCCGAGATCCCCGAGATCCCCGAGATCCCCGAGATCCCCCCGAGATCCCCGAGATCCCCGAGATCCCCGAGATCCCCCCGAGATCCCCGAGATCCCCGAGATCCCCCCGAGATCCCCGAGATCCCCGAGATCCCCGAGATCCCCGAGATCCCCGAGATCCCCCCGAGATCCCCGAGATCCCCGAGATCCCCCCGAGATCCCCGAGATCCCCGAGATCCCCGAGATCCCCGAGATCCCCGAGATCCCCGAGATCCCCGAGATCCCCGAGATCCCCGAGATCCCCCCGAGATCCCCGAGATCCCCGAGATCCCCGAGATCCCCGAGATCCCCCCGAGATCCCCGAGATCCCCGAGATCCCCCCGAGATCCCCGAGATCCCCGAGATCCCCGAGATCCCCGAGATCCCCGAGATCCCCGAGATCCCCGAGATCCCCCCGAGATCCCCGAGATCCCCGAGATCCCCGAGATCCCCCCGAGATCCCCGAGATCCCCGAGATCCCCGAGATCCCCGAGATCCCCGAGATCCCCGAGATCCCCGAGATCCCCGGGATCCCCGAGATCCCCGAGATCACCGAGATCCCCGAGATCCCCCCGAGATCCCCGAGATCCCCCCGAGATCCCCGAGATCCCCCCGAGATCCCCGAGATCCCCGAGATCCCCGAGATCCCCGAGATCCCCCCGAGATCCCCGAGATCCCCCCGAGATCCCCGAGATCCCCGAGATCCCCGAGATCCCCCCGAGATCCCCCCGAGATCCCCGAGATCCCCCCGAGATCCCCGAGATCCCCGAGATCCCCGAGATCCCCGAGATCCCCGAGATCCCCGAGATCCCCCCGAGCCCCCGAGATCCCGCCGAGATCCCCGAGATCCCCGAGATCCCCGAGATCCCCGAGATCCCCGAGATCCCCCTGAGATCCCCGAGATCCCCGAGATCCCCGAGATCCCCGAGATCCCCGAGATCCCCGAGATTCCCCCGAGATCCCCGAGATCCCCGAGATCCCCGAGATCCCCCCGAGATCCCCGAGATCCCCGAGATCCCCGAGATCCCCGAGATCCCCGAGATCCCCGAGATCCCCGAGATCCCCGAGATCGCCCCGAGATCCCCGAGATCCCCGAGATCCCCGAGATCCCCCCGAGATCCCCGAGATCCCCGAGATCCCCGAGATCCCCGAGATCCCCCCGAGATCCCCGAGATCCCCGAGATCCCCGAGATCCCCGAGATCCCCGAGATCCCCGAGATCCCCGAGATCCCCGAGATCCCCGAGATCCCCGAGATCCCCCCGAGATCCCCGAGATCCCCGAGATCCCCGAGATCCCCCCGAGATCCCCGAGATCCCCCCGAGATCCCCGAGATCCCCCCGAGATCCCCGAGATCCCCGAGATCCCCGAGATCCCCGAGATCCCCCCGAGATCCCCGAGATCCCCGAGATCCCCGAGATCCCCGAGATCCCCGAGATCCCCGATCCCCGAGATCCCCGAGATCCCCGAGATCCCCGAGATCCCCGATCCCCGAGATCCCCGAGATCCCCGAGAGATCCCCGAGATCCCCGAGATCCCCGAGATCCCCGAGATCCCCGAGAGATCCCCGAGATCCCCGAGATCCCCGAGATCCCCGAGATCCCCGAGAGATCCCCGAGATCCCCGAGATCCCCGGGAGATCCCCGAGAGATCCCCGAGATCCCCGAGAGATCCCCGAGATCCCCGAGAGATCCCCGAGATCCCCGAGATCCCCGAGATCCCCGAGATCCCCAAAAGATCCCCGAGATCCCCAAGAGATCCCCGAGATCCCCGAGATCCCCGAGATCCCCGAGATCCCCGAGAGATCCCCGAGATCCCCGAGATCCCCGAGATCCCCGAGAGATCCCCGAGATCCCCGAGATCCCCGAGATCCCCGAGATCCCCGAGATCCCCGAGAGAACCCCGAGATCCCCGAGAGATCCCCGAGATCCACGAGATCCCCGAGATCCCCGAGATCCCCGAGATCCCCGAGAGATCCCCGAGATCCCCGAGATCCCCGAGATCCCCGAGATCCCCGAGATCCCCGAAAGATCCCCGAGATCCCCGAAAGATCCCCGAGATCCCCGAGATCCCCGAGAGATCCCCGAGATCCCCGAGATCCCCGAGATCCCCGATATCCGAGATCCCCGATCCCCGAGATCCCCGAGTACCCCGATCCCCGAGATCCCTGATCCCCGAGATCCCCGATCCCCGAGATCCCCGAGATCCCCCCGAGATCCCCGAGATCCCCGAGATCCCCGAGATCCCCGAGATCCCCGAGATCCCCGAGAGATCCCCGAGAGATCCCCGAGATCCCCGAGAGATCCCCGAGATCCCCGAGATCCCCGAGATCCCCGAGAGATCCCCGAGATCCCCGAGATCCCCGAGATCCCCGAGATCCCCAAGAGATCCCCGAGATCCCCAAGAGATCCCCGAGATCCCCGAGATCCCCGAGATCCCCGAGAGAACCCCGAGATCCCCGAGAGATCCCCGAGATCCCCGAGATCCCCGAGATCCCCGAGATCCCCGAAAGATCCCCGAGATCCACGAGATCCCCGAGATCCCCGAGATCCCCGAGATCCCCGAGAGATCCCCGAGATCCCCGAGATCCCCGAGATCCCCGAGATCCCCGAGATCCCCGAAAGATCCCCGAGATCCCCGAAAGATCCCCGAGATCCCCGAGATCCCCGAGAGATCCCCGAGATCCCCGAGATCCCCGAGATCCCCGATATCCGAGATCCCCGATCCCCGAGATCCCCGAGTACCCCGAACCCCAAGATCCCCGATCCCCGAGATCCCTGATCCCCGAGATCCCCGATCCCCGAGATCCCCGATCCCCGATCCCCGAGATCCCCGATCCCCGAGATCCCCGATCCCCGAGGTCCCCGATCCCCGAGATCCCCGATTCCCGAGATCCCCGATCCCCGATCCCCGAGATCCCCGATCCCCGAGATCCCCGATCCCCGAGATCCCCGAGATCCCCGAGATCCCCGAGATCCCCGAGAGATCCCCGAGATCCCCGAGATCCTTGAGATCCCCGAGATCCCCGAGATCCCCGAGAGATCCCCGAGATCCCCGAGATCCCCGAGAGATCCCCGAGATCCCCGAGATCCCCGAGATCCCCGAAAGATCCCCGAGATCCCTGAGATCCCCGAGAGATCCCCGAGATCCCCGAGATCCCCGAGATCCCCGAGATCCCCGACAGATCCCCGAGATCCCCGAGATCCCCGAGATCCCCGAGATCCCCGAGAGATCCCCGAGATCCCCAAGATCCCCGAGATCCCCGAGATCCCCGAGAGATCCCCGAGATCCCCGAGATCCCCGAGTTCCCCGAGAGATCCCCGAGAGATCCCCGAGATCCCCGAGAGATCCCCGGGTTTCCCGAGATCCCCGAGATCCCCGAGAGATCCCCGAGATCCCCTAGATCCCCGAGATCCCCAAGAGATCCCCGAGATCCCCAAGAGATCCCCGAGATCCCCGAGATCCCCGAGATCCCCGAGAGATCCCCGAGATCCCCGAGATCCCCGAGATCCCCGAGAGATCCCCGAGATCCCCGAGAGATCCCCGAGATCCCCGAGATCCCCGAGATCCCCGAGAGATTCCCGAGATCCCCGAGAGATCCCCGAGATCCCCGAGATCCCCGAGATCCCCGAGATCCCCGAAAGATCCCCGAGATCCCCGAAAGATCCCCGAGATCCCCGAGATCCCCGAGAGATCCCCGAGATCCCCGAGATCCCCGAGATCCCCGATCCCCGAGATCCCCGAGATCCCCGAGATCCCCGAGATCCCCGATCCCCGAGATCCCCGATCCCCGAGATCCCCGATCCCCGAGATCCCCGAGATCCCCGAGATCCCCGATCCCCGAGATCCCCGATCCCCGAGATCCTCGATCCCCGAGATCCCCGATCCCCGATCCCCGAGATCCCCGATCCCCGAGATCATCGATCCCCGAGATCCCCGATCCCCGAGATCCCCGATCCCCGATCCCCGAGATCCCCGATCCCCGAGATCCCCGAGATCCCCGAGATCCCCGAGATCCCCGAGAGATCCCCGAGACCCCCGAGATCCTTGAGATCCCCGAGATCCCCGAGATCCCCGAGAGATCCCCGAGATCCCCTAGATCCCCGAGAGATCCCCGAGATCCCCGAGATCCCCGAGATCCCCGAAAGATCCCCGAGATCCCTGAGATCCCCAAGAGATCCCCGAGATCCCCGAGATCCCCGAGATCCCCGAGATCCCCGAGATCCCCGAGAGAACCCCGAGATCCCCGAGAGATCCCCGAGATCCACGAGATCCCCGAGATCCCCGAGATCCCCGAGATCCCCGAGAGATCCCCGAGATCCCCGAGATCCCCGAGATCCCCGAGATCCCCGAGATCCCCGAAAGATCCCCGAGATCCCCGAAAGATCCCCGAGATCCCCGAGATCCCCGAGAGATCCCCGAGATCCCCGAGATCCCCGAGATCCCCGATATCCGAGATCCCCGATCCCCGAGATCCCCGAGTACCCCGATCCCCGAGATCCCTGATCCCCGAGATCCCCGATCCCCGAGATCCCCGAGATCCCCCCGAGATCCCCGAGATCCCCGAGATCCCCGAGATCCCCGAGATCCCCGAGATCCCCGAGAGATCCCCGAGAGATCCCCGAGATCCCCGAGAGATCCCCGAGATCCCCGAGATCCCCGAGATCCCCGAGAGATCCCCGAGATCCCCGAGATCCCCGAGATCCCCGAGATCCCCAAGAGATCCCCGAGATCCCCAAGAGATCCCCGAGATCCCCGAGATCCCCGAGATCCCCGAGATCCCCGAGAGATCCCCGAGATCCCCGAGATCCCCGAGATCCCCGAGAGATCCCCGAGATCCCCGAGATCCCCGAGATCCCCGAGATCCCCGAGATCCCCGAGAGAACCCCGAGATCCCCGAGAGATCCCCGAGATCCCCGAGATCCCCGAGATCCCCGAGATCCCCGAAAGATCCCCGAGATCCACGAGATCCCCGAGATCCCCGAGATCCCCGAGATCCCCGAGAGATCCCCGAGATCCCCGAGATCCCCGAGATCCCCGAGATCCCCGAGATCCCCGAAAGATCCCCGAGATCCCCGAAAGATCCCCGAGATCCCCGAGATCCCCGAGAGATCCCCGAGATCCCCGAGATCCCCGAGATCCCCGATATCCGAGATCCCCGATCCCCGAGATCCCCGAGTACCCCGAACCCCAAGATCCCCGATCCCCGAGATCCCTGATCCCCGAGATCCCCGATCCCCGAGATCCCCGATCCCCGATCCCCGAGATCCCCGATCCCCGAGATCCCCGATCCCCGAGGTCCCCGATCCCCGAGATCCCCGATTCCCGAGATCCCCGATCCCCGATCCCCGAGATCCCCGATCCCCGAGATCCCCGATCCCCGAGATCCCCGATCCCCGAGATCCCCGAGATCCCCGAGATCCCCGAGATCCCCGAGAGATCCCCGAGATCCCCGAGATCCTTGAGATCCCCGAGATCCCCGAGATCCCCGAGAGATCCCCGAGATCCCCGAGATCCCCGAGAGATCCCCGAGATCCCCGAGATCCCCGAGATCCCCGAAAGATCCCCGAGATCCCTGAGATCCCCGAGAGATCCCCGAGATCCCCGAGATCCCCGAGATCCCCGAGATCCCCGACAGATCCCCGAGATCCCCGAGATCCCCGAGATCCCCGAGATCCCCGAGAGATCCCCGAGATCCCCAAGATCCCCGAGATCCCCGAGATCCCCGAGAGATCCCCGAGATCCCCGAGATCCCCGAGTTCCCCGAGAGATCCCCGAGAGATCCCCGAGATCCCCGAGAGATCCCCGGGTTCCCCGAGATCCCCGAGATCCCCGAGAGATCCCCGAGATCCCCTAGATCCCCGAGATCCCCAAGAGATCCCCGAGATCCCCAAGAGATCCCCGAGATCCCCGAGATCCCCGAGATCCCCGAGAGATCCCCGAGATCCCCGAGATCCCCGAGATCCCCGAGAGATCCCCGAGATCCCCGAGAGATCCCCGAGATCCCCGAGATCCCCGAGATCCCCGAGAGATTCCCGAGATCCCCGAGAGATCCCCGAGATCCCCGAGATCCCCGAGATCCCCGAGATCCCCGAAAGATCCCCGAGATCCCCGAAAGATCCCCGAGATCCCCGAGATCCCCGAGAGATCCCCGAGATCCCCGAGATCCCCGAGATCCCCGATCCCCGAGATCCCCGAGATCCCCGAGATCCCCGAGATCCCCGATCCCCGAGATCCCCGATCCCCGAGATCCCCGATCCCCGAGATCCCCGAGATCCCCGAGATCCCCGATCCCCGAGATCCCCGATCCCCGAGATCCTCGATCCCCGAGATCCCCGATCCCCGATCCCCGAGATCCCCGATCCCCGAGATCATCGATCCCCGAGATCCCCGATCCCCGAGATCCCCGATCCCCGATCCCCGAGATCCCCGATCCCCGAGATCCCCGAGATCCCCGAGATCCCCGAGATCCCCGAGATCCCCGAGATCCCCGAGAGATCCCCGAGACCCCCGAGATCCTTGAGATCCCCGAGATCCCCGAGATCCCCGAGAGATCCCCGAGATCCCCTAGATCCCCGAGAGATCCCCGAGATCCCCGAGATCCCCGAGATCCCCGAAAGATCCCCGAGATCCCTAAGATCCCCAAGAGATCCCCGAGATCCCCAAGAGATCCCCGAGATCCCCGAGATCCCCGAGATCCCCGAGAGATTCCCGAGATCCCCGAGATCCCCGAGATCCCCGAGAGATCCCCGAGATCCCCGAGAGATCCCCGAGATCTCCGAGATCCCCGAGATCCCCGAGAGATTCCCGAGATCCCCGAGAGATCCCCGAGATCCCCGAGATCCCCGAGATTCCCGAGATCCCCGAAAGATCCCCGAGATCCCCGAAAGATCCCCGAGATCCCCGAGATCCCCGAGAGATCCCCGAGATCCCCGAGATCCCCGAGATCCCCGATCCCCGAGATCCCCGAGATCCCCGAGATCCCCGAGATCCCCGATCCCCGAGATCCCCGATCCCCGAGATCCCCGATCCCCGAGATCCTCGAGATCCCCGAGATCCCCGATCCCCGAGATCCCCGATCCCCGAGATCCTCGATCCCCGAGATCCCTGATCCCCGAGATCATCGATCCCCGAGATCCCCGATCCCCGAGATCCCCGATCCCCGATCCCCGAGATCCCCGATCCCCGAGATCCCCGAGATCCCCGAGATCCCCGAGATCCCCGAGATCCCCGAGATCCCCGAGAGATCCCCGAGATCCCCGAGATCCTTGAGATCCCCGAGATCCCCGAGATCCCCGAGAGATCCCCGAGATCCCCGAGATCCCCGAGAGATCCCCGAGATCCCCAAGATCCCCGAGATCCCCGAAAGATCCCCGAGATCCCCGAGATCCCCGAGATCCCCGAGATCCCCGAGATCCCCGAGAGATCCCCGAGATCCCCGAGATCCCCGAGATCCCCGAGATCCCCGAGATCCCCGAGATCCCCGAGAGATCCCCGAGATCCCCGAGATCCCCGAGATCCCCGAGATCCCCGAGAGATCCCCGAGATCCACGAGAGATCCCCGAGAGATCCCCGAGATCCCCGAGAGATCCCCGAGATCCCCGAGATCCCCGAGATCCCCGAGATCCCCAAGAGATCCCCGAGATCCCCAAGAGATCCCCGAGATCCCCGAGATCCCCGAGATCCCCGAGAGATCCCCGAGATCCCCGAGATCCCCGAGATCCCCGAGAGATCCCCGAGATCCCCGAGAGATCCCCGAAATCCCCGAGATCCCCGAGATCCCCGAGAGATTCCCGAGATCCCCGAGAGATCACCGAGATCCCCGAGATCCCCGAGATCCCCGAGATCCCCGAAAGATCCCCGAGATCCCCAAAAGATCCCTGAGATCCCCGAGATCCCCGAGAGATCCCCGGGATCCCCGAGATCCCCGAGATCCCCGATCCCCGAGATCCCCGAGATCCCCGAGATCCCCGAGATCCCCGATCCCCGAGATCCCCGATCCCCGAGATCCCCGATCCCCGAGATCCCCGATCCCCGAGATCCCCGAGATCCCCGAGATCCCCGATCCCCGAGATCCCCGATCCCCGAGATCCTCGATCCCCGAGATCCCCGATCCCCGATCCCCGAGATCCCCGATCCCCGAGATCATCGATCCCCGAGATCCCCGATCCCCGAGATCCCCGATCCCCGATCCCCGAGATCCCCGATCCCCGAGATCCCCGAGATCCCCGAGATCCCCGAGATCCCCGAGATCCCCGAGATCCCCGAGAGATCCCCGAGATCCCCGAGATCCTTGAGATCCCCGAGATCCCCGAGATCCCCGAGAGATCCCCGAGATCCCCGAGATCCCCGAGAGATCCCCGAGATCCCCGAGATCCCCGAGATCCCCGAAAGATCCCCGAGATCCCTGAGATCCCCGAGAGATCCCCGAGATCCCCGAGATCCCCGAGATCCCTGAGAGATCCCCGAGATCCCCGAGATCCCCGAGATCCCCGAGATCCCCGAGAGATCCCCGAGATCCTTGAGATCCCCGAGATCCCCGAGATCCCCGAGAGATCCCCGAGATCCCTGAGATCCCCGAGATCCCCGAGAGATCCCCGAGAGATCCCCGAGATCCCCGAGAGATCCCCGAGATCCCCGAGATCCCCGAGATCCCCGAGAGATCCCCGAGATCCCCGAGATCCCCGAGATCCCCGAGATCCCCAAGAGATCCCCGAGATCCCCAAGAGATCCCCGAGATCCCCGAGATCCCCGAGATCCCCGAGATCCCCGAGATCCCCGAGAGATCCCCGAGATCCCCGAGATCCCCGAGATCCCCGAGAGAACCCCGAGATCCCCGAGATCCCCGAGATCCCCGAGAGATCCCCGAGATCCCCGAGATCCCCGAGATCCCCGAGATCCCCGAGAGATCCCCGAGATCCACGAGATCCCCGAGATCCCCGAGATCCCCGAGATCCCCGAGAGATCCCCGAGATCCCCGAGATCCCCGAGATTCCCGAGATCCCCGAGATCCCCGAAAGATCCCCGAGATCCCCCAAAAGATCCCCGAGATCCCCGAGATCCCCGAGAGATCCCCGAGATCCCCGATCCCCGAGATCCCCGATCCCCGAGATCCCCGATCCCCGAGATCCTCGATCCCCGAGATCCCCGATCCCCGATCCCCGAGATCCCCGATCCCCGAGATCCCCGATCCCCCAGATCCCCGATCCCCGATCCCCGAGATCCCCGATCCCCGAGATCCCCGAGATCCCCGAGATCCCCGAGATCCCCGAGATCCCCGAGATCCCCGATCCCCGAGATCCCCGAGATCCCCGAGATCCCCGATCCCCGAGATCCCCGAGATCCCCGAAAGATCCCCGAGATCCCTGAGATCCCCGAGAGATCCCCGAGATCCCCGAGATCCCCGAGATCCCTGAGAGATCCCCGAGATCCCCGAGATCCCCGAGATCCCCGAGATCCCCGAGAGATCCCCGAGATCCTTGAGATCCCCGAGATCCCCGAGATCCCCGAGAGATCCCCGAGATCCCTGAGATCCCCGAGATCCCCGAGATCCCCGAGAGATTCCCGAGATCCCCGAGAGATCCCCGAGATCCCCGAGATCCCCGAGATCCCCGAGATCCCCGAAAGATCCCCGAGATCCCCAAAAGATCCCTGAGATCCCCGAGATCCCCGAGAGATCCCCGGGATCCCCGAGATCCCCGAGATCCCCGATCCCCGAGATCCCCGAGATCCCCGAGATCCCCGAGATCCCCGATCCCCGAGATCCCCGATCCCCGAGATCCCCGATCCCCGAGATCCCCGATCCCCGAGATCCCCGAGATCCCCGAGATCCCCGATCCCCGAGATCCCCGATCCCCGAGATCCTCGATCCCCGAGATCCCCGATCCCCGATCCCCGAGATCCCCGATCCCCGAGATCATCGATCCCCGAGATCCCCGATCCCCGAGATCCCCGATCCCCGATCCCCGAGATCCCCGATCCCCGAGATCCCCGAGATCCCCGAGATCCCCGAGATCCCCGAGATCCCCGAGATCCCCGAGAGATCCCCGAGATCCCCGAGATCCTTGAGATCCCCGAGATCCCCGAGATCCCCGAGAGATCCCCGAGATCCCCGAGATCCCCGAGAGATCCCCGAGATCCCCCAAAAGATCCCCGAGATCCCCGAGATCCCCGAGAGATCCCCGAGATCCCCGATCCCCGAGATCCCCGATCCCCGAGATCCCCGATCCCCGAGATCCTCGATCCCCGAGATCCCCGATCCCCGATCCCCGAGATCCCCGATCCCCGAGATCCCCGATCCCCGAGATCCCCGATCCCCGATCCCCGAGATCCCCGATCCCCGAGATCCCCGAGATCCCCGAGATCCCCGAGATCCCCGAGATCCCCGAGATCCCCGATCCCCGAGATCCCCGAGATCCCCGAGAGATCCCCGAGATCCCCGAGATCCCCGAGATCCCCGAAAGATCCCCGAGATCCCTGAGATCCCCGAGAGATCCCCGAGATCCCCGAGATCCCCGAGATCCCTGAGAGATCCCCGAGATCCCCGAGATCCCCGAGATCCCCGAGATCCCCGAGAGATCCCCGAGATCCTTGAGATCCCCGAGATCCCCGAGATCCCCGAGAGATCCCCGAGATCCCTGAGATCCCCGAGATCCCCGAGATCCCCGAGAGATTCCCGAGATCCCCGAGAGATCCCCGAGATCCCCGAGATCCCCGAGATCCCCGAGATCCCCAAAAGATCCCTGAGATCCCCGAGATCCCCGAGAGATCCCCGGGATCCCCGAGATCCCCGAGATCCCCGATCCCCGAGATCCCCGAGATCCCCGAGATCCCCGAGATCCCCGATCCCCGAGATCCCCGATCCCCGAGATCCCCGATCCCCGAGATCCCCGATCCCCGAGATCCCCGAGATCCCCGAGATCCCCGATCCCCGAGATCCCCGATCCCCGAGATCCTCGATCCCCGAGATCCCCGATCCCCGATCCCCGAGATCCCCGATCCCCGAGATCATCGATCCCCGAGATCCCCGATCCCCGAGATTCCCGATCCCCGATCCCCGAGATCCCCGATCCCCGAGATCCCCGAGATCCCCGAGATCCCCGAGATCCCCGAGATCCCCGAGATCCCCGAGAGATCCCCGAGATCCCCGAGATCCTTGAGATCCCCGAGATCCCCGAGATCCCCGAGAGATCCCCGAGATCCCCGAGATCCCCGAGAGATCCCCGAGATCCCCGAGATCCCCGAGATCCCCGAAAGATCCCCGAGATCCCTGAGATCCCCGAGAGATCCCCGAGATCCCCGAGATCCCCGAGATCCCTGAGAGATCCCCGAGATCCCCGAGATCCCCGAGATCCCCGAGATCCCCGAGAGATCCCCGAGATCCTTGAGATCCCCGAGATCCCCGAGATCCCCGAGAGATCCCCGAGATCCCTGAGATCCCCGAGATCCCCGAGAGATCCCCGAGAGATCCCCGAGATCCCCGAGAGATCCCCGAGATCCCCGAGATCCCCGAGATCCCCGAGAGATCCCCGAGATCCCCGAGATCCCCGAGATCCCCGAGATCCCCAAGAGATCCCCGAGATCCCCAAGAGATCCCCGAGATCCCCGAGATCCCCGAGATCCCCGAGATCCCCGAGATCCCCGAGAGATCCCCGAGATCCCCGAGATCCCCGAGATCCCCGAGAGATCCCCGAGATCCCCGAGATCCCCGAGATCCCCGAGAGATCCCCGAGATCCCCGAGATCCCCGAGATCCCCGAGATCCCCGAGAGATCCCCGAGATCCACGAGATCCCCGAGATCCCCGAGATCCCCGAGATCCCCGAGAGATCCCCGAGATCCCCGAGATCCCCGAGATTCCCGAGATCCCCGAGATCCCCGAAAGATCCCCGAGATCCCCCAAAAGATCCCCGAGATCCCCGAGATCCCCGAGAGATCCCCGAGATCCCCGATCCCCGAGATCCCCGAAAGATCCCCGAGATCCCCCAAAAGATCCCCGAGATCCCCGAGATCCCCGAGAGATCCCCGAGATCCCCGAGATCCCCGAGATCCCCGATCCCCGAGATCCCCGATCCCCGAGATCCCCGAGATCCCCGAGATCCCCGAGATCCCCGATCCCCGAGATCCCCGATCCCCGAGATCCCCGATCCCCGAGATCCCCGATCCCCGAGATGCCCGAGATCCCCGAGATCCCCGATCCCCGAGATCCCCGATCCCCGAGATCCCCGATCCCCGAGATCCTCGATCCCCGAGATCCCCGATCCCCGATCCCCGAGATCCCCGATCCCCGAGATCCCCGATCCCCGAGATCCCCGATCCCCGAACCCCAAGATCCCCGATCCCCGAGATCCCTGATCCCCGAGATCCCCGATCCCCGAGATCCCCGATCCCCGATCCCCGAGATCCCCGATCCCCGAGATCCCCGATCCCCGAGGTCCCCGATCCCCGAGATCCCCGATTCCCGAGATCCCCGATCCCCGATCCCCGAGATCCCCGATCCCCGAGATCCCCGATCCCCGAGATCCCCGATCCCCGAGATCCCCGAGATCCCCGAGAGATCCCCGAGATCCCCGAGATCCTTGAGATCCCCGAGATCCCCGAGATCCCCGAGAGATCCCCGAGATCCCCGAGATCCCCGAGAGATCCCCGAGATCCCCGAGATCCCCGAGATCCCCGAAAGATCCCCGAGATCCCTGAGATCCCCGAGAGATCCCCGAGATCCCCGAGATCCCCGAGATCCCCGAGATCCCCGACAGATCCCCGAGATCCCCGAGATCCCCGAGATCCCCGAGATCCCCGAGAGATCCCCGAGATCCCCAAGATCCCCGAGATCCCCGAGATCCCCGAGAGATCCCCGAGATCCCCGAGATCCCCGAGTTCCCCGAGAGATCCCCGAGAGATCCCCGAGATCCCCGAGAGATCCCCGGGTTCCCCGAGATCCCCGAGATCCCCGAGAGATCCCCGAGATCCCCTAGATCCCCGAGATCCCCAAGAGATCCCCGAGATCCCCAAGAGATCCCCGAGATCCCCGAGATCCCCGAGATCCCCGAGAGATCCCCGAGATCCCCGAGATCCCCGAGATCCCCGAGAGATCCCCGAGATCCCCGAGAGATCCCCGAGATCCCCGAGATCCCCGAGATCCCCGAGAGATTCCCGAGATCCCCGAGAGATCCCCGTGATCCCCGAGATCCCCGAGATCCCCGAGATCCCCGAAAGATCCCCGAGATCCCCGAAAGATCCCCGAGATCCCCGAGATCCCCGAGAGATCCCCGAGATCCCCGAGATCCCCGAGATCCCCGATCCCCGAGATCCCTGAGATCCCCGAGATCCCCGAGATCCCCGATCCCCGAGATCCCCGATCCCCGAGATCCCCGATCCCCGAGATCCCCGAGATCCCCGAGATCCCCGATCCCCGAGATCCCCGATCCCCGAGATCCTCGATCCCCGAGATCCCCGATCCCCGATCCCCGAGATCCCCGATCCCCGAGATCATCGATCCCCGAGATCCCCGATCCCCGAGATCCCCGATCCCCGATCCCCGAGATCCCCGATCCCCGAGATCCCCGAGATCCCCGAGATCCCCGAGATCCCCGAGATCCCCGAGATCCCCGAGAGATCCCCGAGACCCCCGAGATCCTTGAGATCCCCGAGATCCCCGAGATCCCCGAGAGATCCCCGAGATCCCCTAGATCCCCGAGAGATCCCCGAGATCCCCGAGATCCCCGAGATCCCCGAAAGATCCCCGAGATCCCTGAGATCCCCAAGAGATCCCCGAGATCCCCAAGAGATCCCCGAGATCCCCGAGATCCCCGAGATCCCCGAGAGATTCCCGAGATCCCCGAGATCCCCGAGATCCCCGAGAGATCCCCGAGATCCCCGAGAGATCCCCGAGATCCCCGAGATCCCCGAGATCCCCGAGAGATTCCCGAGATCCCCGAGAGATCCCCGAGATCCCCGAGATCCCCGAGATTCCCGAGATCCCCGAAAGATCCCCGAGATCCCCGAAAGATCCCCGAGATCCCCGAGATCCCCGAGAGATCCCCGAGATCCCCGAGATCCCCGAGATCCCCGATCCCCGAGATCCCCGAGATCCACGAGATCCCCGAGATCCCCGATCCCCGAGATCCCCGATCCCCGAGATCCCCGATCCCCGAGATCCTCGAGATCCCCGAGATCCCCGATCCCCGAGATCCCCGATCCCCGAGATCCTCGATCCCCGAGATCCCTGATCCCCGAGATCATCGATCCCCGAGATCCCCGATCCCCGAGATCCCCGATCCCCGATCCCCGAGATCCCCGATCCCCGAGATCCCCGAGATCCCCGAGATCCCCGAGATCCCCGAGATCCCCGAGATCCCCGAGAGATCCCCGAGATCCCCGAGATCCTTGAGATCCCCGAGATCCCCGAGATCCCCGAGAGATCCCCGAGATCCCCGAGATCCCCGAGAGATCCCCGAGATCCCCGAGATCCCCGAGATCCCCGAAAGATCCCCGAGATCCCCGAGATCCCCGAGATCCCCGAGATCCCCGAGATCCCCGAGAGATCCCCGAGATCCCCGAGATCCCCGAGATCCCCGAGATCCCCGAGATCCCCGAGAGATCCCCGAGATCCCCGAGATCCCCGAGATCCCCGAGATCCCCGAGAGATCCCCGAGATCCACGAGAGATCCCCGAGAGATCCCCGAGATCCCCGAGAGATCCCCGAGATCCCCGAGATCCCCGAGATCCTCGAGATCCCCAAGAGATCCCCGAGATCCCCAAGAGATCCCCGAGATCCCCGAGATCCCCGAGATCCCCGAGAGATCCCCGAGATCCCCGAGATCCCCGAGATCCCCGAGAGATCCCCGAGATCCCCGAGAGATCCCCGAAATCCCCGAGATCCCCGAGATCCCCGAGAGATTCCCGAGATCCCCGAGAGATCCCCGAGATCCCCGAGATCCCCGAGATCCCCGAGATCCCCGAAAGATCCCCGAGATCCCCAAAAGATCCCTGAGATCCCCGAGATCCCCGAGAGATCCCCGGGATCCCCGAGATCCCCGAGATCCCCGATCCCCGAGATCCCCGAGATCCCCGAGATCCCCGAGATCCCCGATCCCCGAGATCCCCGATCCCCGAGATCCCCGATCCCCGAGATCCCCGATCCCCGAGATCCCCGAGATCCCCGAGATCCCCGATCCCCGAGATCCCCGATCCCCGAGATCCTCGATCCCCGAGATCCCCGATCCCCGATCCCCGAGATCCCCGATCCCCGAGATCATCGATCCCCGAGATCCCCGATCCCCGAGATCCCCGATCCCCGATCCCCGAGATCCCCGATCCCCGAGATCCCCGAGATCCCCGAGATCCCCGAGATCCCCGAGATCCCCGAGATCCCCGAGAGATCCCCGAGATCCCCGAGATCCTTGAGATCCCCGAGATCCCCGAGATCCCCGAGAGATCCCCGAGATCCCCGAGATCCCCGAGAGATCCCCGAGATCCCCGAGATCCCCGAGATCCCCGAAAGATCCCCGAGATCCCTGAGATCCCCGAGAGATCCCCGAGATCCCCGAGATCCCCGAGATCCCTGAGAGATCCCCGAGATCCCCGAGATCCCCGAGATCCCCGAGATCCCCGAGAGATCCCCGAGATCCTTGAGATCCCCGAGATCCCCGAGATCCCCGAGAGATCCCCGAGATCCCTGAGATCCCCGAGATCCCCGAGAGATCCCCGAGAGATCCCCGAGATCCCCGAGAGATCCCCGAGATCCCCGAGATCCCCGAGATCCCCGAGAGATCCCCGAGATCCCCGAGATCCCCGAGATCCCCGAGATCCCCAAGAGATCCCCGAGATCCCCAAGAGATCCCCGAGATCCCCGAGATCCCCGAGATCCCCGAGATCCCCGAGATCCCCGAGAGATCCCCGAGATCCCCGAGATCCCCGAGATCCCCGAGAGATCCCCGAGATCCCCGAGATCCCCGAGATCCCCGAGAGATCCCCGAGATCCCCGAGATCCCCGAGATCCCCGAGATCCCCGAGAGATCCCCGAGATCCACGAGATCCCCGAGATCCCCGAGATCCCCGAGATCCCCGAGAGATCCCCGAGATCCCCGAGATCCCCGAGATTCCCGAGATCCCCGAGATCCCCGAAAGATCCCCGAGATCCCCCAAAAGATCCCCGAGATCCCCGAGATCCCCGAGAGATCCCCGAGATCCCCGATCCCCGAGATCCCCGATCCCCGAGATCCCCGATCCCCGAGATCCTCGATCCCCGAGATCCCCGATCCCCGATCCCCGAGATCCCCGATCCCCGAGATCCCCGATCCCCGAGATCCCCGATCCCCGATCCCCGAGATCCCCGATCCCCGAGATCCCCGAGATCCCCGAGATCCCCGAGATCCCCGAGATCCCCGAGATCCCCGATCCCCGAGATCCCCGAGATCCCCGAGATCCCCGATCCCCGAGATCCCCGAGATCCCCGAAAGATCCCCGAGATCCCTGAGATCCCCGAGAGATCCCCGAGATCCCCGAGATCCCCGAGATCCCTGAGAGATCCCCGAGATCCCCGAGATCCCCGAGATCCCCGAGATCCCCGAGAGATCCCCGAGATCCTTGAGATCCCCGAGATCCCCGAGATCCCCGAGAGATCCCCGAGATCCCTGAGATCCCCGAGATCCCCGAGATCCCCGAGAGATTCCCGAGATCCCCGAGAGATCCCCGAGATCCCCGAGATCCCCGAGATCCCCGAGATCCCCGAAAGATCCCCGAGATCCCCAAAAGATCCCTGAGATCCCCGAGATCCCCGAGAGATCCCCGGGATCCCCGAGATCCCCGAGATCCCCGATCCCCGAGATCCCCGAGATCCCCGAGATCCCCGAGATCCCCGATCCCCGAGATCCCCGATCCCCGAGATCCCCGATCCCCGAGATCCCCGATCCCCGAGATCCCCGAGATCCCCGAGATCCCCGATCCCCGAGATCCCCGATCCCCGAGATCCTCGATCCCCGAGATCCCCGATCCCCGATCCCCGAGATCCCCGATCCCCGAGATCATCGATCCCCGAGATCCCCGATCCCCGAGATCCCCGATCCCCGATCCCCGAGATCCCCGATCCCCGAGATCCCCGAGATCCCCGAGATCCCCGAGATCCCCGAGATCCCCGAGATCCCCGAGAGATCCCCGAGATCCCCGAGATCCTTGAGATCCCCGAGATCCCCGAGATCCCCGAGAGATCCCCGAGATCCCCGAGATCCCCGAGAGATCCCCGAGATCCCCCAAAAGATCCCCGAGATCCCCGAGATCCCCGAGAGATCCCCGAGATCCCCGATCCCCGAGATCCCCGATCCCCGAGATCCCCGATCCCCGAGATCCTCGATCCCCGAGATCCCCGATCCCCGATCCCCGAGATCCCCGATCCCCGAGATCCCCGATCCCCGAGATCCCCGATCCCCGATCCCCGAGATCCCCGATCCCCGAGATCCCCGAGATCCCCGAGATCCCCGAGATCCCCGAGATCCCCGAGATCCCCGATCCCCGAGATCCCCGAGATCCCCGAGAGATCCCCGAGATCCCCGAGATCCCCGAGATCCCCGAAAGATCCCCGAGATCCCTGAGATCCCCGAGAGATCCCCGAGATCCCCGAGATCCCCGAGATCCCTGAGAGATCCCCGAGATCCCCGAGATCCCCGAGATCCCCGAGATCCCCGAGAGATCCCCGAGATCCTTGAGATCCCCGAGATCCCCGAGATCCCCGAGAGATCCCCGAGATCCCTGAGATCCCCGAGATCCCCGAGATCCCCGAGAGATTCCCGAGATCCCCGAGAGATCCCCGAGATCCCCGAGATCCCCGAGATCCCCGAGATCCCCAAAAGATCCCTGAGATCCCCGAGATCCCCGAGAGATCCCCGGGATCCCCGAGATCCCCGAGATCCCCGATCCCCGAGATCCCCGAGATCCCCGAGATCCCCGAGATCCCCGATCCCCGAGATCCCCGATCCCCGAGATCCCCGATCCCCGAGATCCCCGATCCCCGAGATCCCCGAGATCCCCGAGATCCCCGATCCCCGAGATCCCCGATCCCCGAGATCCTCGATCCCCGAGATCCCCGATCCCCGATCCCCGAGATCCCCGATCCCCGAGATCATCGATCCCCGAGATCCCCGATCCCCGAGATCCCCGATCCCCGATCCCCGAGATCCCCGATCCCCGAGATCCCCGAGATCCCCGAGATCCCCGAGATCCCCGAGATCCCCGAGATCC
Organism: Neodiprion pinetum; assembly: GCF_021155775.2. Lineage (NCBI taxonomy): Eukaryota > Metazoa > Arthropoda > Insecta > Hymenoptera > Diprionidae > Neodiprion > Neodiprion pinetum. The sequence continues at coordinate 27,690 of NC_060235.2, forward strand.
CCGAGAGATCCCCGAGATCCCCGAGATCCTTGAGATCCCCGAGATCCCCGAGATCCCCGAGAGATCCCCGAGATCCCCGAGATCCCCGAGAGATCCCCGAGATCCCCGAGATCCCCGAGATCCCCGAAAGATCCCCGAGATCCCTGAGATCCCCGAGAGATCCCCGAGATCCCCGAGATCCCCGAGATCCCTGAGAGATCCCCGAGATCCCCGAGATCCCCGAGATCCCCGAGATCCCCGAGAGATCCCCGAGATCCTTGAGATCCCCGAGATCCCCGAGATCCCCGAGAGATCCCCGAGATCCCTGAGATCCCCGAGATCCCCGAGAGATCCCCGAGAGATCCCCGAGATCCCCGAGAGATCCCCGAGATCCCCGAGATCCCCGAGATCCCCGAGAGATCCCCGAGATCCCCGAGATCCCCGAGATCCCCGAGATCCCCAAGAGATCCCCGAGATCCCCAAGAGATCCCCGAGATCCCCGAGATCCCCGAGATCCCCGAGATCCCCGAGATCCCCGAGAGATCCCCGAGATCCCCGAGATCCCCGAGATCCCCGAGAGATCCCCGAGATCCCCGAGATCCCCGAGATCCCCGAGAGATCCCCGAGATCCCCGAGATCCCCGAGATCCCCGAGATCCCCGAGAGATCCCCGAGATCCACGAGATCCCCGAGATCCCCGAGATCCCCGAGATCCCCGAGAGATCCCCGAGATCCCCGAGATCCCCGAGATTCCCGAGATCCCCGAGATCCCCGAAAGATCCCCGAGATCCCCCAAAAGATCCCCGAGATCCCCGAGATCCCCGAGAGATCCCCGAGATCCCCGATCCCCGAGATCCCCGAAAGATCCCCGAGATCCCCCAAAAGATCCCCGAGATCCCCGAGATCCCCGAGAGATCCCCGAGATCCCCGAGATCCCCGAGATCCCCGATCCCCGAGATCCCCGATCCCCGAGATCCCCGAGATCCCCGAGATCCCCGAGATCCCCGATCCCCGAGATCCCCGATCCCCGAGATCCCCGATCCCCGAGATCCCCGATCCCCGAGATGCCCGAGATCCCCGAGATCCCCGATCCCCGAGATCCCCGATCCCCGAGATCCCCGATCCCCGAGATCCTCGATCCCCGAGATCCCCGATCCCCGATCCCCGAGATCCCCGATCCCCGAGATCCCCGATCCCCGAGATCCCCGATCCCCGATCCCCGAGATCCCCGATCCCCGAGATCCCCGAGATCCCCGAGATCCCCGAGATCCCCGAGATCCCCGAGATCCCCGATCCCCGAGATCCCCGAGATCCCCGAGATCCCCGATCCCCGAGATCCCCGATCCCCGAGATCCCCGATCCCCGAGATCCCCGATCCCCGAGATCCCCGATCCCCGAGATCCCCGATCCCCGAGATCCCCGATCCCCGAGATCCCCGATCCCCGATCCCCGATCCCCGATCCCCGATCCCCGATCCCCAATCCCCAATCCCCAAGCCCCAAGCCCCAAGCCCCAAGCCCCAAGCCCCAAGCCCTAAGCCTTACCTAAGCCTGACCTAAGCCTGACCCAAGCCCGACCTAACACTTTTTAGTACATAACTAGTGTATTGAAGTTGTTCAGTATGAATGGAATACCAACTTACGAGTAATCTTCCCGCAAGAGATACGGATACGTCACTTTCGCTTCGCTTACAAGCAGGACGACAAGGAACTGGGAAAAAACCTTGTGAAAAACCCTAGGAAAAAATCCCTGGAGAATAGAAAACCTCAGAATAAAACCCTAGCTGAGAAACCCTAGAATATGAAAAAACCTAGGATATCTAACCCTACAGGAGAAAACCCTGGGAAAAAAACCTGAGGGAAAAAAACCTGAGGGAAAAAACCCAACAAAAAAAAACCCTCGTGAAGAAAACCCCGAGGAAAAAACCCTAGATGAAAAACTCTAGGGGAAAAAAAACCGTAGGGACTCAAATCCAGGGAAAACCCAAGGAAAAAACTCTAAAAAAAAAAAATCGGAATAGAAAAACCCTGGAAAAAACCCCTAGGGAAAGAAAACCCAACTTCCAGAACTGTAAAAATCTTCGCGTTTGTCATCTTTAAAGCTATTTCTTGGAAAGGCGGCAATTTGTAATGTTCTCCGAGCAGGCACGAGTTCAGGTACTGACGGTCTAAGCAAATTTGGAGCGAATTATCCGGTTTTTCCACAAGTACAACCGGATTCTCGAACTCTGTTGGCTCGTCTATTTGCCTGATAATTTTGTGACGTTCAATACCCTCAAGTTCAGATCGATAAGCCTCTAATACTTCAAAAGGTACCTTCGTGCAAGGTTCGATGTTCCCTATATATCCTGGTTTCATTTTGAAATCGTAAACGTACCTGACTTAGCCGATGCCTTCGAACAAGTCTTTATTTTCCTGAATTAAACCCTTTGTTCCCTGAGCCTTATTTGAACTTATATTCGCTACTCGAGTTAACAGTTTTGACTTTACAATGCTCGGTAACCGCATGATAGGTGTCGTTTTTTTCGCAATCAACTACGTAGAATACAAGATTTTCAGTCTTACCTTCAACTTCGCACCTCGTTGAATCTTCGGTTACCGCGTCTATCTTTTGACGGCTTACACATACCTGCGCGAAGTGATTGTACCCATTGCACGCTTTGCATTGCTTATTGAAGGCTGGACATCTATTCGCTTGATGTCGATACCCGCATCGTTCACAGGACGATTGATTCTGCTGCTGCTGATTTGGCTGTCCGTTGTTCTGCTGCTGCGTATAGTTTTGTTGTCGTCTGGATGGCTGGCCTTCGCTGCTACTCTGCTGTTGCTACTGCTGCTGTTGTGTCTGCTGCCCTCTGCCTCTGTTGCCACGCGGCTGGTTGCGTCCTCTACTGGACGGTTGTTGTTTTTCTTTTTGTTTTGTTTGGACGACATCCATTTTCTCGGTCGTTTTTAATGTCTCAATCACTGATTGGCTAGCTCAGCTGCTCTACACAACTGCGTACACCTCTCGAAACTCAGGTTTTCTTCTTCTCGGAGGAGCCGATCCTTTAGCTGTGCGTTTCTTATGCCACTGATGATGCGATCTTTGATCAGGCTATCTTTCAAGGCCCCAAACGAACAATCTTGACTCAACTTTTTCAGGTCCGTCAAGAAACCTTCGAACGATTCATCCGGTTTTTGGTTTCCTTGGAAAAACACATGTCGGCACACACTTTCATTCTTCTTTGGCACACAAAAGTTTTCGAATGCTTTCACGACTTTGTCGTAGTTCTTCGCGTCCGCTACACTGAGCTCGAACGTGTCGTATTTTTCTTGTGCCTCTTCTCCGATGGCGTGAAGCAAGATGGCTATTTTCACTTCAGCGGCTTTGTTATTCGATTCCGTGTTTAGCAGGTATATACCGAACTTTTTGAACCACTTCTTCCAGTTTTCTGAAATATTCCCACTAAATGAGAGAGGTTCTGGCGGCTTCAGGTTGCTCGAGTGCTGTGCCATGTTTCCTTCGTCACTTTTTCTTCCAGCAAGTGCTTCATCGACTGAGCGATTCTCGTTCGTCGATTCTTCTAGATTTACCGTGACGTCTGAGGCGTCTTCGAAATCACTAGTAGTGTCTAGTCCAGACTGCGCCATTTAATAAATGTGGAGGACGCTTTTGTCGTGTTCGGCCTGCAGCCATCTTTATTTGTCTGCCTCTAGGCGTCACCGCTAGGTGGCGTATAAGCTCGATCGTGACAACCAAAGCTGCATGCTTGAATCCGAGAATTTGGATTGTCACGTTTTGTGATTTCGGCTGCTTCTTAAGTGATTCCGACTTTTTCTTTGCAGCCACCGACTTCTCTTGAAGTCTACCGGTTGTCACTCAGGGTTGCATGTATACAATATTTACTGTCGTCATAATGTCATCGTTGTAATATTCTCTCAATTTCAATTTTATAGAACTTTCATGTGGTGTATAACCCTTGGTATGATCTGTTTATTCTTATGGCGAGAAGTGGCAATTGTGACTAATATCTGTGTAATTATCAATTATTTCTTGCCACGTGGCACTGCTAGCGCCACATATGCACAAGTTCTCGTCCGCAGCACTTGTCTACTACGCTCTGTTCGGTAAGGGTTGTGCTTGTGTTGAAGCTGACGGTACCGCGCTGCTTGTAATCCGACTTCCACGTTAGACTCTCGGTATAAGCTTGGAATAAGGTTCGCCAGAGCTTGACATTGAACGATATATACACATATCCCTGCATAACAGGTGAGAGTCGATGTAGGTGAATGCATATTTATTATCTGTTCTACAAGACATTTCTTTAGAATGCTGTACATCTCAGCGACAATTAAGTTGTGGACAGTAAAAGTCTACATCTAACAGTAAAACACGAACCACATCTAATCAACTGTGATTGGTGTAAGCACAAAGAATATTCACGGACGCGGATTGAGAATTTAGGATGATCGATATGAGTATCCATAACGAATGCAATGCAATGTATCATTTTTCTCAAATCTACGAGAGGTGGCTAGCTGTTTGGACTTTCTCTGACACCTCGAACCTAGGAAAGAAGCTCTTTTGGAAGCATATCTTCGAAGATCGGATATGTGAACGAAAGTTTTCAGGACAGTACATGTGACGTAAGCTATTTCTACATTTACTATAATTTACATAGTGGAGCTGTAACAGTGGCTCGGCACGAGCATGTTGCGATCGTTCGTATGAGCGAAAATGTCCAAACTGTGACACCTCAAATATCATCTTTTCTATCCAATTTAATTTTTCCCTCTATCCGTATCCGTTTATTGTGATAAATCAATGAAAAAACAACGCTAGAAATTATACGCAGAAAATTAATGTTTCAAACAGAGTTATCATAGTTTTGAGAGTATAAAAATAGAATGAATAACGAACCGAAAGAAACGGCGTCGGAGTAGTTTCATACCCGTTTAGTAATTTACGAAAAGCCTTACGGACGTTTGTGTATTCTTATTCGTAACTGAAGTTTGTTTGAATAATTGGAAAATTAGAAGTTCTATGAAAGCTCGGCATCTTCATTTAACGTCACTCGTTTGGTGGTAATATTTGTATCACTGTCGGGCGCTATTCTCTTTCCTAATCCTCCAAGGTGACGTTTTTAAAGAGGTAAGACATAGACTCTTTGTTATGAATGCGTCTTATCGCTTCAGCGAGCAAAATACTGATGTCTACTGTCTTTATCTTGTGACATTGCATCTTCTGTAGCTCGTGAGGAATCGTGTTAGTAACAACAACCTGTAACATTAAAGAGTCGTGAAGCGTAGTTTTGGTTCACCCGATATTACTTCATACGAGAGATGAACATTCTCGAGCAACCTCATGCTCGATCGGTGTAACATCTTGTCATAAACTGTATATCAGACTAACCTCGTCGATTGGCGATTCGTCGATAAGACGGGGGGCATCTGAACTAAGCAGACCATGAGTGGCAAGTACGTATATCTTGTAGGCGCCTCGCTCCTTCAGAACTTCAGCTGCAGCGGCAAACGATTGTACATCATCGACCATGTCATCCTGTAACACTTGTTAATAAATCTCCATTTCTGTCGTTTTACAATGGCGAAAGGGTTGTGTCCTTTAAAACAATCAAGCTTACCACCATGATCGCAATACGTCCGCCGACGTCTCCTACCACGTTGATCGGTGGCTTCTCCTTAGCCGGATGCACCGGGACTCCGACTCCCACCTCCATTGTACGTGAAGGGACGACGGCAGGTGGGGAATACCGACCGTCGTTCATATCAGATTCGGATTCTCTCTGCTCTCCGTGAATCACAGCAATACCGAGGCGCAGTCGTTCGGCATAGCTTGTCGCTTTTTTAGCGCTGCCTGGATTTCTGGCTACTATAACCGAGTTGCGGTAATCTGGAATCTGCCGTGAGAAAGTCAATTTGTAATCCTTGCTGTATTGTATTTTAAGCCAGTGTCACAGAACATAGGGCCATGATTCCTCACTTACGCATTCTTGGATATACTGCAAAAGAAATGGACTGGCGCGTAAATTGTCAACCGGACAATCGAAGAAGCCTTGAATCTCCTTCTGATGGAGGTCCATCGTAATGACATGGGTCAAACCGCTTTTACACATCATCTTGGCAAGCAGCTTGGACACGATGCATCCTCGTTTTCGCATTTTACACTGTTTGGAATATGGTAGGTACGGAATAACACCGACGATATTCTTGGCCGATGAAGTTTTGCAGGCGTAGGCCATTATCAGTAGTTCCATAATATTGTTGTTGACGTCCTTGGATCCAGTTTGTATTATGTAAATATCTTTGCCCCGTACAGAGTCCCCGATTTCCACCATGGTCTCCCTATTTGTTTTATGATAGACCGAACATCCTCCGCTCTTCACCCCGAGTCGGCTAAGCAAACAAAATTGAAGAAGTAAAGTATGGGTCGAGCCTTGATGTGACAAGAGTAGAGAACACAACCATCAAATCTAGGATAAAATATAAGAAATACAATAAGTGATGAGACGATTTCGTTTCAAAGCTACTCACTTAGCGATCAGCGTGGCAAGTTCAGGATGAGAATTCCCGCCAATGATCATTATGTCAGAGGTGATTGGGACGTCCATTTTGATACTTGACCTGGGTAAACGAAAACCGACTAGTCTGCGTTTGAGAAATAGTAAGTAGGGGATTTTTTGTAGACAACGTTTTCGGTGGCATTAAATAGTATGGTTAGGTTATGTTGGTATCTAGCGTAAGAAATGAATTAACGGCATCCGGGCGTAGGATAATTAGGATTGATCGGCGAATGTGACTGGCAGAGACAAAAATGCATGCGGGGATTGAGGACACGATTACCTAAAGACGCATCGCAGGAGAATGAAAAGGAATTAAGGTACATACGTCATATAGAGGAGCTAGATGATACTAGTGACCGACAAGAAGGGTACAACGAAAATCTCGACAAATAAACACCTTGTTTTGTTGTGAAACATATTAGCGAATGATACTTGCAAGCTTAATACTGCGATGACACAATGCAGTTTGCGACAGTACAAAGTCAAAATTACAAATCAAACTGCGTGTTCCAGTGTATAACACGGTGTAATTGCTAATCAATTTCTTCCACGGTCATCCGTACGCGGGGGGTTTTTATTTACCTCCCGGACCGATGATCTGCCGACTGCCGAACGGATGATCTAACACAGGGCTACCAATCCCGCGTCTTCGGGCTGGACGGCTTCTTTCTCGTTGGTAGAAATTATAATTTGAATGATGAAAATGCTCAGGCGGGGAAAGCAATCGGTATTGAGGGCTTAAGGAGGGTAGAGGCAAGAAGCACTATCTCACTTGGATTAGTGATCCTTCTTGTCGTATCACATCTGGAGATATTTCGGATGGTTAGTCGGTTCTTTGAATGATCTGGTCACCAGATTCTCACACTTGGAGTTGGGTTAATTGGTATTAGTGATACAGGATGTAATAAGGAATGAAATATACAAACATTCCGGCGCCGGATGTTACAATGGGAGAGCCGGTGAAAAGCAGCTCGGAACGGGTGAAGCCGGAACACCTCTGAATTGGCGCTTTCGGAAGTGACTAGATTTCCGTACGGAACGAATGAACCAGCGGCCCAACTATAACAATTCCCGCTACTTAGGGTGCGTTCTGATATTAGCTCCCAATGCTGTCAACAATCTTTTATTTCTTTTGCGCTGCCGATACCGTGGCTAGCTCTGCCTCTGTCCTAGGGACGTGTTCTTGGCACGACCAGTCAATTTTGGAACGCACCCTCAAAAATATCCGAGTTGTCAGCCTGTATCATGGGAGAAACGAACTTGTGAAAACTGTACCCTCTCGCACGGACCGTGCAGTCTATCTCTACCTATAAATAACTTTAATAAGTCTGTGAAACGTACTCCCTGTTCTGCTCGGAAAAGCATAGGAGAGGAAACATAACTCCGTACTCTTTCCGACAGCAAAGGTGGGACACATTCTGGTCGGAAGTTCGTAGTACCGATAGCGCCGCTCGTAGCGCTGGTTTCGTCTGTTGCATCAGAAATTTGAACGCTCTGTACTTACGCGCGCCTCTCGCGCGTACAATTTTTAAATGATATTCTGCATTGTCAGCCGTCAAACGCAGTGCAACAGACGATATCACCGCTGCGAGCATCGCTATTGAAACCATCTTGGAACGACAAACTCGACCCAACTAGAATGTGGCCCACTCTTGTTTGTAACGCGGATATGACTCCAGCCCTCCTCCTTCCTGGTTCCGCTACACCTTCGTAGCTATACAAGTAGTTCGCCAAAACATGCCTAATATTAGCCTTCGAATGTCACATATTTATACACAATCAATATCCTCCTACTGCAGCTCGCAATTGTAACTCCAATTCGATGCAACGGTACTAAATGTTTTTCTATACTTGACGGTAATCAATAAGTTGAAGGTACGGGTCTCTGTTTTTATTAGCTCGTCCTCGGCTACGTCCATGGTCTTACGTGCAGGTCTGGATACTCGGTTACTTTTATGTGCTGGGAATTATCACAGTTGATGCGACCGATCGATTGTTCCAACTTGATTGGCTTACCGCAAGTTTGCACCGCTCTTAGTGGCGGAAATGAAGACTACGTCGACTTGATTAGCGCGTTGATCGACTTACCCCAATTAGTCTAAGGTTGGACTGCGCCAAGTGGCGGAAATGAGCACTAGCTTTTGCGACACTATTTGGGTCACTCCCCACCCTACGAGTTTCCAGACCTGTACCTAAAACCGTGGCTACAGCTACGTCACATTCGGGAGCATTCGAAGGACCCGATCTCTCTGACACGTCATGGTGTAACACAAGATTGTTCGCCGGTGGTCTGTGTGCAATGGCAGGCCACGCATTTTCATGTTACCCAATCGTCCGATCGTAATTTATCCCTCAAAATTGTGCGAATGATAAAATTTCGATTTCTAAACCTATTACTTTTTCACAAGCTTGTACGCACAGGCGGTCTACCGGAATCACCAAAGAGCGCGGTATGCAATTTGATTTATACTCGTAACAAGCTCTAACGTTTTAGTGTCACTAATTCACGCATAAAGGTGATTTATTTATTTTTGATTCTACCATTTTGTCAAGTATTCAGTATTCTCGTATAGCAATTTATATTATTATCGTTATCATTACTTCAGGATGTTTATTACGCATCAGGTCATTCATTCTGGTGTGTAAAATACAATAATGGACATAACATCGCAATATAAATAAATCGAATGAAATGACCGAGGAACAGATGCACTTCTTTGCGACACTATTAAGTATTTGGTTGTTGCATGAGACGGCGAGATTGATGCGAACGATGAGATAACAGTTCACGAGTGGTCGCAAAACAATTTACGTAAAAAGGTAAATTTCTAATGAAAATGTGTTTAAACCAATATCAAAGTCTCACAAGTCAATAAATATATGATTTTATTACCTGTAGCGTATAAGTATAATTTGAACAATACCGTAGATATACGCATTATGTTTACAATTAGAAGCGGATAAACCGCCTATGTCGAACTCCTAATAACCCACAGATCGATCCAACCATTGATAACTCTATATTTTATTACCAATAACAAACCAGTTGTGTATTGAATGACTTCCACGGCGCGTGCTGACGAGTTTGGAACAGGAATTTGTAACTTCTGTATCTACAATTAGTTCATCAGTCTCATGTAATTTAAAATTTTTATTGTACATTTTCAACCTACAATAATGCAACTAATATATGATGCTATTTGTTGCATCGTTCGCGAAATGTGTGTATGGCAACCCTGTGAGAATTCAACGGTTTCTACTATTCAGCACCGATGCGGCCCTCGCTAGCGATTCTAATGCACGTACTTACGTACTGCAGAATGCGGACCGTGATTACTCGATTACAAATTCGAACATACGGAAACAATTTTCACCCCACGATAGGATAGTATAATCGTACGTATACAGTTTTCGAAAATTGCATACCGGTCCAACATAGAATCTGAAATGGACACGATTCTCTTTGCTCTCGATAATTCAATTATATCCATTTCAGATCACTCCCAAGAAAATCCCATGCAAGTTTCCGACTCTTGAATGATTTTCAGGTAAAATGGATCGTGTTCGAGTGTAATGCCTCCGAAAACTATTACCCGCGAGGGTTAATGTTTAGTATGTACTAAATTTATGTATACCCAATAATCACGATATTTACAATTAGACAAGCTCAATGTTACACTCGGATTTATAGCAAGAACAAATCGTGTTAGAAAACCTCTTTTCTGAAATTGAACCCAAATTGATCGCACTTATATCGCAAGATACGAGCTAGTTGTAGAGGGCCGCAAAAGAATACCGTTATCTTACCCTTCTTTTGATCTTGGAGCTGCTTGAACACTTTATCCCAGTTCGGACGGCCGGCGTTAGTTCTCGTTTTCAACCCAGTGATAAGGTCACGTTTTTCCTATAAGCATAAATAACTCGACACGTCAGAATCCGTTCAAGTAGTACGAAATGGGGGAAAATAGTCGAACCTTTTCATGTAGCAAATCCATTGCTAATTGAAGTCCCACCGCTTTCATGTCGTTCTTCTGCAAGGCGCTCGTTATGTACATATGCATCTCTAGAAAACGTTCCATCGTTGCTCCGAGTTCAGCCTGTTCCATTTCTAACTGCGACAGTAAATTGACAAACCATTCGAAAGAGTGCTGGTCCCGATTTATCCAAAAGAAATCTACCTGAAAGTCATGCGTCAAACCGTTGTGACGTTAAGATGACGGCGATAACTAAATCAAACATGTAACAATATTCGATACACAATGTTTCTGTTCTCACTAACTTTCCGCAAATGCATTACGGTTGGCGGTATTTCACTGGCCCAAGAAAATTTGCACTTCGGGCAGCAATGTCTCGCCTTCCAATATCTATGCATTATCGACTGAAGTATCGAGGCGAATGGGGTGACGCCGATGCCGGTGGCGATGAGAACTGCGTGCTGCGCTTGAAATATATGACTGGACGGAGCACCGTACGGCCCATCTAAATAAATCTGTAAATGCAATTATATCAGCTTCAAAGTCAGGTTATAGGTGTGCTGTTATTCACGATGGCCCTGGACATTGATTATCAAACTCTGTGCCTTCTCTACTGTACGTATGATTGACAGTAACAGCTCTGGTGTATTTTACAACAAATAGTGATCTACCGCCAAAGGTTTTCCGACGGGATAATTGACAGGAGTGTGGAACGACTGCGATTTCCCTTTCGTAGACTCTTCAACACTCTGAATATGAAACACATTGGCTGTTCCTTCTTCGGCAGCAATCAGCGGAGGACTGCGAGTGTCGGACTCTTCTGTTTCTGCTGGAATTACATTATCATCACGTCGAGTCGAGAAATGCGGTTTCTCTATCTCCCCCTGACGTATAACCGTACCGCGAACATGTTGAAAATTTTTGCAACTCACAATCTATAGTAGCGACGATATCGTCTGCTCCACAATTGTCCAGGCTGGGTGTTTTGAACGCAATTATCGTCGGCTTCATTCGCATGTACCTGAAGCTTTGGGCCAAAGATTTATTTTGTGGACTCAAATAGGCCAGACCCAATGATTTCAGTCGCGCACGCCTTATTTGCGATTCGTCGAAGCTCGGTTCTGACTCGGATCTCGCGTAGTCACGAAGTCTGAGGATGAGGATGTACGACAACGGGTGATAAAATGGATTCGCGAAAGATATACCTGTATCAGGTACCGTTGAATACTCACGCGAGTAATCGTTCTCTTTTTTTGTTCCTTATCCGCATGTCGGGCATCGAAATTGATTTTTCAAGAGGATGTTTGTTACTCAATACTATCTTATGCAATTGCACGTTGAGGGCCACTTTTTTAGACAAGTGTCTGGGATCACCTGAAAACGTTTTACATTTCGTGATACCTACTGTACGAGAGTCGAGAAATTATTTTCACATTAGTTTTACAGTCGAGTCAATAATCGTATTATTCCCTACTCACGCCCACTGACGCGAGTCTTATTGATTCCTGGATGACTGCAGCCGTCGTCACCTTCGAAACTCGGATTGGCCACACCGTTGGTTTCTTCCGCGCTACCTGTAGTAACCGTGGTTTTGATGGTTCTGCACAAGGTCACCTCCGAATTCCTGTGAATAAATCGTACCGGCGTCACGTCTACATCCGATACATTTGAATCGATCGTGCTCAAACTTACGACGGTAGTTTTTCGACGGTCTTGATAGCCCCGGATGTACGTTGGGTGCAACATTCGACAGGTAAGACCTCTCCGCGGTGTAATTTCATCTGTTCCCTGTCAAAGTACGAATATAAAGTATTCGTCCATTCGCCAACACCACGAATATGAAGCCACATATAATCTATAAGCACGCAAATAATGTGAATATTAGAAAAAGATGTCACATTCTTAAAGTGTGTATCTACTAAGTGGTGTACAGTTTATCTTGTGACTTTATAGCTACTCGACACAAAGGTCTACCGATAATATCACTGTTATTCATATTCGTAAATTTTCTACACACTTACTGGACGAAAGTGTAACTGAATAAAAAAATCTCCGATATACATTTACCATAACGTTACTCGATCGACTCGTATAGTGAATTCAACAAACGGCAGTTTAAAATCCCTGTATTTTATCGTGATATTCAAGCTTGTTACTCTTGTCGCACTAATGTTTAGTAATTTCACCAAACGATAGGGTAAATTTCAAAAGTCTGGTTTTGAAATTAGTCACCATATGTATAATAAATTTACAATATCGAATCCGAATACTGCTTTCTGCGCGTACATTTTTGATAGATTCGCCACAGAAATTTTTAACAGCGTACGATCGTACATATCCGCATGCCTCTAGGGATCTCTGAGCGGGTGAGTAACTGTGTAAGGACTAAAACGCTTCACGATAGGATATAATTTCAAGTTGAGAAACCGACCTTCCTGTTCCGGAGCACTGCTGATAGTGAATGGATGCCATTCGTATTTTGCGACAGCTGGAATGTTGACGAAGACGTAATCACCGGGGTGAAAATCAAAGTGGTTGGGTCTCTTGATAACGAGATGCGTCACTCTGGAGGGGAGGAGCAGCCCCGAGCAAATGTATGTGTTTCCCCGCTGCGATTGTAGCCAGACTACTCGACGTAGTCTCTCCACCAGGTACAGGGTACAGGGCCCGACGAACCACTTCCAAAAATTTGGTCCATGAAATATCAGCAAGATCCAGAACGGCACGTAGAGTAAATGAGTCCAGTAAAATATCTAAAACACATTGTGCATATAATGATGAAATTGTTCGAGCTTTCCGGCTTCGTTGTACAACGAGTGCTCCTGCAAAATCGATTCAACCAGACTTCTTTGGACGCCTTTTGGATTGCGATTCATACCTCGAAGCAACCCCCTCGCCTAACGAAGGGCATGGAACATATGATCATCACGGTCAATATAAGAACCAGAGCAACGCCGGTCGGATTGGCTGCACCCGGAACAAGGCCGAACAGCTTGGGCTGGCCAGTGAATATCCATTCGGCATAAGTGTAATTGCCCTTATTTATTTCATAATCGTTGACGACGATCAGTTCTGAAATTTGGATAACAGACACCACAATATACGCTTTTGGTGAACGTTCGTTTCTTCCGGCTGGTATTACAGGTATATCGCGTGACAAATGCCAAAAGGACTTGTATAAAATTATACGTCCTTTTTGCTTTGCAAAGCCAAAAAGGCGTATAGTTTTTTTTTTTTTTACCAATCGCTTTATTAACACATTCTAAGCCGAAGTATGAACAAAATTTTTTCCAAAGCCGAACGTTGGTACATGAAAAACTTTTGTTTTATGCGTCCTTTTGGCACAAAGCCCTATCCAGCTGCTGTGATAAGCCCTTTTGGCATTTGTCACGCGTTATGTATGCCTATACAAATATGCATGTGTGCAGAGATGTGTCTGAGTGAGGCGTATGCACTTGTATGAAGATATAGTGAATGATCCTTACTGAAATTGAACAGATGCATTATCGTATGGATAATACTGTAGAAACCGACGAGCACGCCGGTTGTTTTGTGAAGATAGATATGCTGGTCCAACGGTATCACGGAGCTGAATCCATGCGTTCTCAGGAATGTGATGGAGTGTCGAAGCATGAGTATCAGAATAAAGGCACAATTGAAGTTCAGGCACTGACCTATGGATGGTGAATAAAGCAACAGCTATCGTAAGTTTCGTCGCAAGATCATCACGGCACCGTTTTAAATTTTACGAATATCTTGCGCGTTGACTCGTAGAAGCTCTTCGCGAAATTCATCAGTAGAGAAATATAAGGAACAAGTGTACCGCGACTGAGTTTACGTGAATTGCGCTTATCGTTAGTATTTTTGTTTTGACCTACAGTACCATAAATGCGATCAAAACTCACCGCAAGCTCTGGCCAAGATGACAAATCCGTTGGATGACTTGTACTGTATCGCTCTGGACACGAATAGCCCAGCATTGACGATGAGAAATGCACTTGTGAATATTATATAGACATAATTGTTCTTCATGTAGGGCTTGGTAAGTTGATACGGTCTAAGAGCCGACAATCGACGAACAGAGGATTGCTGCTTCGGTTCTGGTTTCGGGGGTACCAGCCATCGGTCGATGCTAAAATATCAATTTCTTTATACCGAAGACATCGCGAAAGAAGAACGAATTCACTCGAAAGCTGTATCACTATAAAACTCACCTGATAGACAAATTCTCCAAAAGCCCATCGTGCTTCTCCAGGACGCTTTTCAGAGATTCAAAGGTGATCGCGCCTCTGTTTTCTTGATCGGCGTCCTCGAACAGCGCTATCGTGAGATCCTCTATTTGATCCTCGCTGAATGTCATACCATTTTCTTCCATGCAGACGCGCATCACATGCTGCAGTTCCCGATGCTGAATCAATCCGTCGCCTGTTTCACATATCGGCAAGCTCGTCAAGTATATTACATTTAGTTGTGGTATTATGTGATTTCGTTATGACGACTGGTATCAAACGCGCTCACCGTCAATGTCGTAGACTTTGAACAGAAACTTGATCTTGTCGTCGGGCGTTTTCCCTGCAAATTGATGCATAGAGTCGAGAAACTCCTGAAGCGATATTGTTCCTGAATTGTCCTTGTCGAATATTTGAAACACCCGCTCGGTGAAGAATGGCTGAAATTTTTATACGGGACGTGCAATATCGAGTTATAAATATATTAACTGGTCGACGTGCGGCAGGCTTCTGAAATACACTCGGTGTGCTTACGTTTTTAGATACGACTATTTTTTTGAATTCCTCTCTTCTAATTTCCTTCTCATTTCCTACGGTCTGCTTGAAGATATTTTCCAGATGCGCCAAACTCTCCTTGTCAAATCCGGCGCGCGATCTGGGTGCAATACATTTCATTTAGATCTGCTATAACGAATCAGTACGGAATGATAATGTATGTAGGTAAAACATGTCTGTACCTGTAAGTGAAATGAGCGGTCGGGTAGTTGGGCGGTTGGTTAGGTAAATGGGTGGGCGCGTGGGTACGTAGGTTGTTCGCTAGGTATACGGAGGAGTGATAATCAAAACTCACCGAATGCTGGTGATGCTGCCAACGAATTCCATTATTTGTCCCGCGGTGACGTATCCGGCGCTTTCCAGGTCGAGAAAGCGAAATATTTTGTCTACGACCTGTGAGGAAAACAAATGTCAAGTCAAAGTACGAAAAATACAGGATTCAGCGTGGAGGAAATATGTACAATAGTTGGCTCACTCCTTTGGCTCTGAGAATTTGGCGAAACGTGAACGCCGTGACTGCCTCTTCGCCGCACAACACGTAGGCAACACTTTCGAGCTGTTCGGCAAAGTCTATCTGCTTTTCCGTACTGTTGAAATAAATCAAATACATGATCATTACTGTTTTAATTACGTCTTTGCTTTCGCGGCACTCACGTCAATCTCTCCTTCAAAAATTCAATCCACTCGTCCTGGATGAGCAATCCGTCCTGGTCGTGATCGAACAGGACAAACAGTTTGTCCATGAAATTCTGAAACATGTTTTGACAATATAGATATATGCACACGGACACGCCACGCGCGCGCGCGTATATATTGCATCCTGCGTCTGTTTCCGTAAACATTTTTTTCAAAATGTATGTAAACCAGGCCCTCGCTCTGAATCCCGAATTTACGGCGCTTCGGGCATATTTTCCAGCAACCGCGACAATGAAAAAAGCCCGCGTACGAACGAACGCCCTGTCGGGCGGTTATTCATTGCGGTATAATTCGGTCCTTGGTTAAATCGGAGCAAGCCGAGCTATTGACTTGGATTAGTAATTGGAATGCGCGCGATATGTGTAACGTTATTCTGCGTGCGTGTAGGCATTAGGAGAATTATAGGTGTGCTGGCATAGGATGTGGTACAGCCTTGATTGGTAGTGGGGGGGGGGATAAGCTGCGAGTGTGTTTTACGGTTGTGCGTTTGCTCTGAAAATTGCTTGCCGTTCATATGATATACTCGTACGGGCACGCGAGCGTTGAGTTGTGACTGCAATCATAGGTAGGTACACCTGCCTGTCCTAAGGCGAGCGGCTGCACGGGGCCGACAAACGAAGCGACAAATTAACCGGCCGAGCTTCAAAATTTCAAAGTTGAAAGGTTGACAGGTGCTATAATTCTGCGAATATAAATCGATTGTAACGTATTAGCGGTGCAGCGATATTCTGCAAGCGTTGTTCGAATGGGATACGGATACCCGCCGGAATGAAGCCCTGCCAGGTAAAGGTATTATAGGCGAAACGATCGTTTCGTCTGCACGGGTGATGGCGGTGAACGCATGTATCTCACCTATAATACTTTTATAGCTTAGGGGATACAGTGCCGTGGTAAAATAAACCGAGAATCAAATCCGGACTGTACAGGTATAAGTTGTACGCAGCCGGAATATAATGATATAAGCCGGAATAACTCACAGGGTGATTGACTCGATTGACATTTTGTAATATCGTTGAAAATCTTTTTTCACGTACAGATACCGTAGTGGCAATTGTAACGTATACCGTCGGTGTTATAAATACACGTCGCGCGTATGCATTACAGTATCTGTAAGGTATATCTGTACACCGTCAATCTCTCACTACGCGTTTTTTTCTACGTGCATCTCTTATCAACTTACGCCCTATCATTCTCTGTCCGCATGTTGTCGTGGCCATTGTATACCAGAAAACATACCTCATAGGTATAATATGATATGATACATTAAGGGTAAAGGCTATTGTATATTGAAATACAATAATCAGGCTCATTGGCATGAACAACCTTAAATACGGATTGCGAAAGTCAAGCGTGTCTCATTTGTATACTCGTGTATGTATACATCTACATCGAATAGACGTTAATTTCCATGCAATTCAATACGATCGGTGAGATTATCGTGTAAATACATAATGCTTACACGTATATGCCTACGATCTACCAGGCGACGGTGAATGTGCGATCGCGCGAGCTGCAGCATATGCGTTCAAGGTAAATCAAAGTTAATAAATAATGAAAGACAGCCGATTTGAAAAGTGTAATTCATTTAGCTGGTCCTTGAGGCTGCGAGCGGATCGTGCGAGAAAAATTACCGATGCGGCTAGCGTACTAAAATTTTACTATCATACTGTATTGCGCTGTATGTACAAGGCGAACCGAGTACCATAAGCTTTCGCAAGTACCACCGAATCAATCGAAAAGTACCGAAACTTTCGAATTACGCGCATGAAACGTCGTGATTCCGGTCGAATTCATTCTTCGAAGAGGGGTCACGTAAGCGTTTCCACGCATCTCAAATTATGTGAAACAGAGATGGACTTGCACGTTAAACGAAGAAAAAATAAAAAAAAACTAAACGAAATTACCGTGACAATCGGCTTTCATTACCTCCGGTTGAGCCCATTTGACGTGCACCAAGAGTCAACTGTTAGCGATTTCAGTTTAACGGTGTACGCTGCATTTTCACGTGCAGCAAACATCATGCAGCTGAATGCAGCAGCAGCAAAATAGCTCTGATTGGTCGATGATTCTGGTGTTTGAATAACGGATCGGCAAGATATGCACAGTTTTAATGGAAATCGTGGGTTATGGCAAGTTGTCACATGTGATAACAATTTCCCGACAACTTGCCCCATCACGACATTTCCGCGGTTGTCTGGGTCCGGGTCAAGTTTTTCGGGATTTTCGTTGTCTAGGTCGAATATTTTGTGGTTTCCGGGAAAAAATACAATGGAGAAACGAATTGTTTCTCAAAAGTATGCGTTTAAAATCCGAGTTTCTCACATTAAAGCAGAAACAAGAGAACAATGGTACGAAAAATATTCATAATTTTTACCATTTTTTGTAATTCAAAATACTTGGGACAACAAGTCGTTGCTCCGCTTCTTTTTTTTTTTTTTTCTTGTTTTTTTGAAAATTCGAGTAACCCTACTTAAATTTACTTTGGAACTGCTACGAACTTTCTCTAGCCCCGGTCTCCCCGACAAAGTACCAGCCTGCCGCACACTGCAGCTGTATATCGTATGCGAATATGTTCCATTGCACAATAATTAATGTATCACTGCAGGCTGCCTGGGTCCTTCGGACCGTTATAGTTATAACATATGTATCAATAATATGCGTGCGTGCGTGTGTGCGTGTGTGTGTGTGTGTGTGTGTGTGTGTGTGTGTGTGTGTGTGTGTGTGTGTGTGTGTGTGTGCGTGCGTGCGTGTGCGTGTGTGTGCGCGCGCGTGTGTGTATACATATCCCATTTGAATAACACGCAACAAATTTTTGCTTCGTTAAAAATGCTATGACTTTTGAACCGTTTGGGATAAAGAAGTTTTCAAGGCATATACTTGGAGGGCATTAAATTCTCTAAAAAAGACCCTCGAGTTGATTTTCTGGACTCAAAAATTCGCATTCGTACGGGCCGTGAAAGTCGAAGATAAGCAGAAATATGCAGTTTTAGGGCTCTACGATTGAAAATATTCATACTAAATGAATAACCTCAAACTAAAATGAAATAAGGTGTGCGAAAGATGTTGTTCATAAACTGGATTCGTCAAAGGAGTAGAGTTTTAACTCATTTGTTTATCTTTTATTACTCTTTTAAACGTTAACATTCTTTTTAATTGTTGATAAAATTTTGTCTGTTACAAGCAGGATATTGCTGGCGATGTAATTGCACTACTTGCAAAATAAATTGTTTTTGTTCTTCATTTATCGTTAAAGTTCGATTATAATTTTGTATTAAAGCTGTACTACACATTTCCGCTTTTCTTCGACTTTCACGCCCCGTAAGTATACGAATTTGGAGTCTAAAAAATCAGCTCGGGGATCTTTTTGTGGAAAATTTAATGCCCTGCAAGAATATGCTTGAAGATTTTTTTCAACCCAAACGCTTCAATAGTTACGGCATTTTTAATGAAAAAAATTTTTTTTTTTTTGCATATTATTCAAGTGGGAATTTTCAGATGGTCAGCGATACCTTTTAAAATTTTGCTACAAATTTTTCCAAACGGAAATCTTTTTTTTCTCAGTAAATAGATCCTCTTAAGACCGTAGATTCGATAGGTTAATTTTTTTGGCTCACCCTAATATATATACCTATATCAATGTATAGGTATGTGTATACCTACGGCGCGTTTTCGTGGATGCGCACCATCAGGTTTACCCTTGACAAACAAGTCCGCTGTTTATTTGTCGGCACGCGGCTGATGCGATACTCGGAGCTGCTCAGAATGGACTTATACTCTCAATTGTCTATAATTATAAGGGTTCCCCTGGTGCGCGTCAACAAAAACGCATGGTATACCGACACTCAGCAAATCAAATTCTTTCGCGCCTTACGATCAGTGTCGATATTACAATATGATGTGGCAGGGACAGAACACGATTTCTTTTCAAGAAGTACCGCGCATTCGTCCTTCCGAACAATACTTTTCCCAACGTTTACTTCTTTCAAGTCGATTGTCAGTACTTCGCTAGCTAGCTCGGTCGGCGGCGTCAAGTGGTGTTAATAATATAAATTTGACGCCACAATAAAGCATCGATCGATCCATCGGAGAAAGTGATTTTAGACATTTTACATTGGTCCAGAACTCGGTCGTACCGGTTCGTTTCGCTAGGTATCCGATTTTTCACCGCACGAGTGAAGAGCTGCATGTATAATAAATAATCGCCGTAAACTCCGTACACAGTTTCAGCCTCAACCGCGACAATTGTCCTTTCTCCCAGCCCCGATTAACGTGCGAGAGCCACCGATACGGCAGGTAGTGCAATTAGGATTCAAACTTCGAAAGCGACAGGGCCACCCGGGCAGGGATTGAGCTGATTAAAGATTGACCAATTCGAAGGCCAGTGTGTTTAAGACAGTCAAGTCGGAGCCTAACGAACGAGATTCACTTGACTGCGAACTTTCTCAATACGCGTGTGTTGCATTTACTTACGCGCTGGTACAGCGTAGTTGGCTACATAGGTATAGGTGTAATTTCATACAAGCGTGCGTAAAGGTTACAGGGTCGAGATTCCGACGCGCGTTGCGTCTATCGTGTATAAGGTTCTAACGTGACCAAGATTTGCGCCAAGTTCGTCAAACCCGTAACGATTTTAGAAAACCATTACAGTACTGCACACCGCACCGATCGGCGCAGTTATGCTTTTGGCTATTCATCAAGCTGGTCAATATTTCGTGAAATTCGCGATTGAACTAGTTTTTACGAAGTATACGATATTGACGACGCTCGCTCGGATGTTTAACGGAGCAAACTTGCACGTTTGATTTAACCCGCGAATGATGAACGTATTGCTACGTGTTTGTCTTCGCGTCGTTTTTAGTTCAGCTAGAATAACGAGAAGAAACTGGGAGCGACGATCGCATCGTAAGAAAAGAGGACACGTGGGTTCAGGCGACGACAATGACAAGAGCGCAGTTACAAACAATTTACTTCGGGCAGAGGTTTGCCTACGGATCGAGAATACCTACCAGAAATCACGCTTACGTGACAATGTGTAGGGTAACCGTCCTCAAGCTGCCGGATGTAATGATAACCGCAATAATTCGATTGTTTGCGTCATACTCGTGATATCGATTCCGTCGCTATTGCACATATACGTATACAATTTTCAGCATCTCTCCTTGCGGCGTCTAATCTCGTGCCTCGTTTTACGTGCAATGCAATTTGTTTAAAAGGTGAGATTCGAAGTGATGATTCTTTTTCAACAAAATCAACTCGTTACCAAGGCAACGTATATCGCATACCAGCGATAAAAGTGGAGCCTAAGTGCATGCGATTACCTCGTCTTGAAGTAATCTCCTAAATCCGTCCTTGTTATAACGAATGTTGCTGTTGACTATTTCGGAACACTCCTTCAACGTCACTGTTCTTCGACGCTCAATCAAGCACTCTTCTTCCATTATACTGATCTGACCGAAAGGCTTTTTCCGCGCACTGCACGTACGAGCCATGGCGCCGGTTGTGTTTGCTATAGATGTTTTTGAAATTCGGTATCTGCGATATGTATTTCGTTTCGTTATTCTTTGTAGTTATGTTTGTAGTTTATTTTTTATTATACCACAGGCACGGGTAGCACAGAGCCTGGTCGGGGTGGGCTTTACGGTGGGGAAGGAAAAGGGAGAGGGAATTTTGAAAGACACTTGCTAGTGGTTCTCCATTATATTCCAGGTGAAGGAGCGCGAAAAATTGCCGCGTGCGTTACTTCGCAGTGAAACATCAATGAATATAGGTCACACGAGTGGATGCATACACTTTTTATACTGTATTACATTATAGTATATTTTTATTATCGGAGACAGAGTTTACCCGCGTATAGCGAAAGACTGAATGGAAAATATGTCTGCATCGGTAGCCGTGAATCGGTCGGTTGTTCGACAGGGGAATCTAGATTGTGTGTGGGGATAGACAACCTTTCACTTTTTGACAGCACCGACCGACCTGCTATGGTGGTAATGTAACTCAACATTCCATCTCAATGTGTGTGTGCGCGTGTAAAGATTTAGACAATAATTGAGAGCACAAGTGCGGGATTAGCCAAAAGTAAACAACTCATTGCTCGTACGTATGCAGTTGCGATATTGTTCAACATGTTTATCTCCGAAGGCGTTCAACAACCGTGTAAACGCTCTATATCGATGACATCGACGGATTGAGGTAAGTCAAAAGAGTGTATTAAAACGATCGACGAAAATTTAATGTAATCCTATTGTTTCCTTTGACTGCAATCGAGACATAAACGACCGTGTTTAGGGATACGACCTACACATGTCTCACAATTAGATCGACCATGCGCATTGATTATAAGCACATAAGTGACATAAATGCGAATTAATGCACGGCAAGTGAGATGTCAATCGTAAAAAGTGTATTAATCAAAGTACAATGATTATGCCGAAAACGAAAGAGATATTGAAAATTGTGGCGGTAATTTCGAAATGAAAAAGAATACGAAATCCACTGCATCGAAACGGTGGAAAACTACCATCCTAAAATACCAAAACATTAAGCGCACCAATTATCACCGCCAAGCAGTTTTAAGGGGCCTCGAGCCCGTCCACCTATTGTGGAAGGCAAAAAATTAATACGGGACTGGCTGCGGTATGAAATGAAAACGGCATAATAGTGTAGAGATAGCTTTCAAGTATCACCGTCAATTCGACATTGGTGGTAAATCCGCGGGAGAGGGGTGGGGGTGGAGAGGTGAGGAAAGTCGGTTATTTCGCGATCCATATAACGCGCGCCTGCGCCCCCGCAACAATTCGCCCTACAGTGCTGAGACGTTACTGGGGAATTGTCGTGGAAAGTCCGAATTTCGAGAGTGAGTAAAAGGGGGCGAGTAAAAATCACGGTAACCGTAGAATGTGCGAGGCCCGTCACGTCACGTGAACCAATGCGCTCACTCGCGCACGATACGTGTATAACGCAACTATCGAGGCATTCGAAGGAATTATATACCAGTCAAGGTTAGTACCGAGCAATTTCGTGATGCAAGTAGGCACTGAGACGTTGGCGTGTTACGTGTATATTATGCCCTGCCTGCGCTCCTTGTACGAGACGCTGCAGGGAGAGCGTGCAAGGTGCCTTGTAATTACGGGACGATGTCTGCATATCTCTGGGTTCGGAAGCGAGGCGAAGAGAAAAATGACAATGATCGAAACCTCGGTATCGGAGCTCCGTTCAGTTTCGCCTAATTCTTGAAACGTACTCGATACGTGCGCGCGTGAAAGAAAAAAAAAAAAAAAAAAAAAAACCGAACCCTTACGCCACCCGTCCGTAGTATTATAATTATAATGTTGTCTTTTCAGAGATGTTGGTGCAGCGTATCAATGTCACTGACCCACTTTGATGCTTAACATTAATTAAACGGCCCCTCGGCCCACCCCGCGTCCTCCGCTTCTTTTCTCTATTTTTCCCGTCCTTTAATTCACGTTACACCTGCGAAAAGCTGCGCTTCGGTGAACTCTACAATATTGTGAAAAACACCCGCATCTTACGCGTGCGTGTCTACGGGCACCGTTGCGATTGTTTTAGATGTGGCTGGCAGTTTTCGCACTTCACTGGGGACTGCACGTGGCCTGGTCCTACAACGTCCTCTGCAACTTTAACACCATGTGCCTCTGCTGGGTTCAGGACGACGCCGATTATACCCAGATGGACGTAAGCTGCATGGGCGTGCCTTTCGCGCGTTTTCCCGGTGAGGACGTGACCCTCGTTACTTTCTCTCGAAAGAAATATCGTGAATCGCGTAACCTTTCAACGAATTTGAAATGAAAGAGGCAAAAAATCAAACGAGACTGCCGGTATGTTTCAGAGATACCGATTCGGTACGTAGCGCAGTTGGACATCGTGGGTTCCGGCATGCAAGTGTTGGAAAACGAGGCCCTGGTCAGCTCCTACGTGGAGGCACTCGGTCTAATGAGCAACCGTCTGATGCTCGTAGGGGAGAAATCGCTGTCGTGAGTATAAAATTTGTTTGTTTTTCTATTCTCCGTCAAACAACTGCAATCACGTACGCCGTGAGTTTTCCATTAATTGGACCACACCCGGTAGCAAGGCGACCACAAGCGTACACCGTGTATAACGTGGGGCTCAATTTCGTGGGAATGGTAGCGAGCGCCGCAGGCAGGTCAGGTATAGCGTTACCGTCTGTGCCGGACTTGCTACAGGACTCTTTTAGTGGCCAAATTCAATGAAAACTCACTGTATACAATTCAAAATGCTGTACGAAATGTTTTTTTATGTAATTTTTCTACTCACAGCGGAGTGGCGGACCACCTGAGATCGTTGGACCTGAGTTACAATTACTTAACGAAGGTGCCGCTCAAGGCGTTCCGAAATTTGAAAAAGTTGACCTGGCTAAACATGCACAGGTGAATTGTGAAGACTTCGCGTTAAATGATACACCGTGCTTACTCGGGATACTGATTGTAAATAACGTACATACCTATATCTGTCACCCGGACCGACTGGACCGGCTGTAGGAGTGAGCCCGGCGGTAGCCAGGAAGTATACTCATTAGATGTTATCGTTGAAAATAAGCCCATTAACGATTCATCGTTACTCACGGCATTCCAGCGATTCTTGATGACGATGCTCGGCAGTGCTGCCTTGATAGCTCACTAAAAAAATGTGATTCTCAGTTTCAGCATGGTTGTAAACTAATGCCACCTGCCTAACTATATGCTCGAAGTATGTAGCAAATTTTTGTCTGAAGCGCGATAATATCTGGCATATCTTCCAAGTGTAACAGCACCATAGAATATTCATTTCAAGTCTGTTTGCGTTGTATGTGATATCCTACTTGGCATTTAGACTGGACATGGGTAAACGCCGTCGTGCCGTTATGAGCATGAATGCGATTGGTAACAACGTGTAAAACCCTGGCCAAATGAGAACGGACGGGAGAGTTAATTCAATTTTTTACTCGCAAGCAAATCCTTAGGTGGTAGGCTTTCGTTGGTAACTAAAGTAAGTTTGGTTGAGAGCATGCATCCTTCACGGTAGTGTCCTCTGAGAACCTAGAGAATATAGTTGCTCCTGCGTGAGAGTTGAACAGATCGAGTTTTATTATACGATACTAAGTTGAAGAATAACATTTTTTCGGTGTTGCCGAACCAGCGAGGGACGAGCTGGCGTTATGAAATTTGTGAATAGAAATATACGCGCCACGAAGATGGATATTGTAATCACTTCGAAATATTTCAGTAATTACTTGACGAGTTTGGATGGGAACTGGGGCCACCTGCCGAACACGCTAACCAACGTGTTCTTCGGGGACAACTCGATTGCCGAGCTACCGAACTGTTTCAAGCGGTTCAAATTTTTAATGTGGCTAAACCTGGACAACAACAATATCGAGCGCATCGAACCGTCCGCGCTACCACCGCGCATACAAACACTAAGTATGAACAACAACCTGATCAAAGAATTTCCAGCGAGCATTGGAAATCTGAAGGATTTGACATGGCTGTACCTGAGGGGAAACGACATGAAGACGTTGGTGCTGCCGCACTTCGAAAGCCCGAAATTAGAACTTATCGATGTAAGCGACAACTCGATAAGCACTATCAATTATACGAATAGCTACCCGACGCTGCAGATCCGGGACTTAAACATGGCCAGTAACAAACTGTCCTCACTCCCCGCCAGAATGTTCGAGAAGATAAACGTGCGGCGGTTGTACCTATCGTCGAACGACATAAGCGTGATCAATGTCAACGCGTTCGAGGGCCTTGAGGAGACCCTTGAATACCTGAATTTGGAAAATAACAACCTAATCGTGGTCCCCGAGGCGATACGCTCGATGAATCGCATTACGTACCTATACCTGGCAAACAACAAGGTATCAAATGTTTCGGATGAGAGTTTTCTCGGATTCGGCAATAACCTCCGTGCCTTGTCGATGGCCACAAACAACCTTAAGTACGTGCCTGTCGGGGCGCTAAGCGAGTGCAACAAACTGCTGCACTTGAACCTGGGCTACAATAACATTTTATCAATACAGCCGGGAGACTTCGAGTGGGCTACCAACCTGGAAATCCTACTGTTGCGTAACAATATGCTGAGTAAATTGAAACCGGAAACGTTTCGGGGCGCTAACAGGCTGAAGGAGCTCAGCCTCTCGTTCAACCACATTACGGAGTTGGACGATGACGCGTTCCTAGGACTCGAAGAGAGCCTGGAGATTCTGGAGCTGAGCTTTGCATTCGCGATGGACGTTTTCCCTCGTCACGCTCTCAAGCAGTTAAGGAATCTACTCTGGATGGTGCTGGACAACAACAATTTCCAGGTGCTCGACACAACCGCCTTCTACTCGTTCCAGAAACTGCGGTACGTCAACCTGGAGTCGAACAGGCTTCAGTACCTACCAGAGCAGATAATCCACTCGTCGATCCACCTCGAGCTTCGCGACGTCAAACTCGGCTATAATTTCCTCGAGACCATACCATCCAACACGTTCCACAACCTGACGGAGCTGCGGTCACTCGACTTGTCGGGCAACCGTATCCACTTTCTAACGTCATCGTCGATAAGCTCGTGCCGGAAATTGGTCACGGTATCCCTCGCGCAGAACAAAATAGCCCACCTAAGCCCCGGGACGTTCAGCCAGCTCGAGAGTCTCCAGTTCTTGCACCTCGAGTTCAACTACTTAGGCAAGCTTAACCTGGACTCGATCCATGAAAGTGGCAGCGACGATTTTACCCTGAACGTTTCTTTCAACGCCATCAGCTCAATTATTCCCGGGGACTTGCCCACCCTGCGACACCTGGACCTGAGCTTCAACAACATCACGTCTCTGCCCGGAACGGCGTTCAACGGCACACCGAATCTGAGAACCCTGGATTTACGCGGCAACTTTGTCACAGCGGTTGAGTCCGGCGCATTCACTTTGAAGCATCTAGAGTACCTGAACCTGCGGAACAACAAAATTCAAGTGCTGAGTAAGCAGGCGTTTTATGGTCTCGAAACGCTGCAGCAGCTCGACCTCAGCGGTAACAGTATAAACCAGTTAATGATGGAGCAGTTCAGAAATTTAAAAAAACTCCGCGTACTCAACCTTGCGAGAAATAAAATCCGTTCCTTACCCAGGGACGTTTTTGAAGGCACCCAAATCGAAATACTCGACCTGAGTAACAACATATTCTATGTCGTTCCCTCGACATCGTTCGCCGAGGTCGGTTACACCCTGCGCGACCTCGACTTGGGAAACAATTTCATTGACCATCTCGACTCAGCCTCGTTTCCAACCTCCCTTCTGAACTCTCTAAATTTGGCCCACAACCGGCTGACTATACTACCCGACAACTCTTTCGTCGCACTTGGAAAACTGCTCACCTTGAATATTTCCCACAACAGTCTGCAGGCAAATTTCAAAGAGCTCTTCCACTACTTACCGGACCTGAGACAGCTATCCCTAGCCAAATGCAGTCTTGGAAAAGTGCCTATCCTACCCCTGGCCAATTTAAGTGTACTTGACCTGTCGCTCAATAGCATCAGCTCCATTTCTAATAACGATTTCCAGTACCTCGAGGAGCTGAGGACTTTGAGGCTCGTAAAAAATCTAGTCAAATTCATGCCCGGTGTCAGGCTTGACCATCTCAGGGAACTGGACGTCTCGGGGAACATTATAGAGGTAGTAATCAGTATTCTATTTAGGCCAAGTCCAACGGCAACGCGAGATGTTTTTTCCTATTTATCCGCAGGAACTGACGAAGGAAATGTTCTCAAGGTACCCAAGGCTGGAGAAGTTGAACATCAAGAATTTGAATAGCGTTCGAAGTGTAGAAAGGGACGCGCTGAGTCACTTGCGATACCTGAAATACCTTCAGGTGCAGACATGGCCGCAGGCGGAGGGATTTCACTTGCGGTTTCTGCTCAGCGGTCTGCCGTTGAAATTCGTGGAAATAGAGATAAAGGAAAACGTGCTAAAGCACCAGATAGAGAACGCGTTTTCGAAACAGCTCAAGGAACTCACAATAACCGGGAGTGACTTAGAGACCGTTACCTCGGAGGCATTCTCAACCATTGAAGGTGGCGAGCTTATACTTAGGATAAAAAACACCCGAGTACAGAGGTTCCAGTCCGATATTTTTTTGTCCCTGACTAAACGACTCTCACAGCTGACTCTGGACCTGAGGGACAACCACATAAACGAGCTCAGCCCGTCAATAATATACGGAAATCTTTCGTGGGAAGCGGTGGGGACAAACATGGTGGCTGGTGATTAAATTTTTTGGCCCTCCGTAACGAGTAAATACGGGATCTGTAGACATTTTTCTCCATCTTTTTCCCCGTTCGTGTTGACCACCTCAAGAAGATGAAAAATATGAAATTTCTCTTACAGGTGGCTTGCAGGTATCCGGCAACCCACTTGAATGCGACTGTGAGATCGCATGGCTGAGTCTCTGGCTCCGCAGATGGTTGAGGGAATCCCGACAAATTCACACAGCGTCGCAATCCGACGCTAGGCAATTACGGACGATGGCTGGGCGGGCCGTATGCACGGAGACGAAACCCTCCTATTCTTCCGATAAGGTCCTGCTAACGCTCGGGACGCCCCACACTGCCTGTCAGGCCTCTGCTCTGAGCTCTGGCCACTACCAACACGGAAGTACTTTGCATCGATTTCTCGGATTGTCCACCATACCGTTACTAGTTTACGTTAATATCTTGGATTAACCAAAACCTTGTGATATCTGTATGCCTATATTATTGTTCAAAGGTTCGCCAACATTTGCGTCACTGTGCGCGGGATGGTGGAATTTGTTTTCCTCTTTCCCTCTTCATTCGGTTTATTAATTGTTATTACGCCCCAGTGATAACAGTGATAGTAGAACTGTTTCAGGAATTTTGGAATCAAAGATGAAGCAGATGATAATTGCTACCCAGCTTAGTTCTTCCAACTTGAAACCATACACATCTGTATAATGTATGTACGTACATACGTCACCGGGAGGATCTTAGAAGGTTAACGCTGCGCCTGCGAACGACGCATCGCCAGCAGATAGGCAACCGAAATTACATCTTACGTGCAGCAAAGCACCCGAGATTTAAGCTCAGTTGCCTGTCTGCCAGCGAGCGTCGTTCGCATCGTTAATTAACCTTTTAGGCATTGTCCCGGTACGTTATACCCACGGTCTTCTACACAGGTCTGGGTACTCCTATCTCATTACCGTTGAACGCCGCGTAATCTTGTTGAAGCTTGTGTCTCTTAGTTTTTGCACCAAAGACCGGAGCGTTGCAATCTCGGAGGCCGGTTACTACAAGTGCATGCCTATAATGGGTGCTTTCCATTTACTGACTCAAGTCGACTTGTGTCGCTATTTCTGGTGTAACCGGCCAATCTGGGCAAAGGAATACACCAGAAATAGCGACACAAGTCGACTCGAGTCAGTAAATGGAAAGCACCCAATAAGTGCCTCTACCACTACAAATGCATTGACCTCCCCCTAACTGGCGCTAGCGGCAAAAATGCGGCAAAAGTTCTCAACGTCGGTGTCACCTTCGCTACAATTTTAGAGACAGAGTGCCCACACCTGTGTCGAAGACCATGATTATGCCATACCAGCAGTTGTAACGATTGTATCAAAAGTTACCATACGGGAATATCGCGGGCAATTTGTCCAAGAAAATCACCACTTGTATTATCAACTACATGTTTTTCCAAGTATAACTTTCGCAGCAGTACCAGAAAGAATTAATATTAATATGCACTGCTCTGTCATAAGTAGGTGTGACATTTGGGTAGGTGAATGTTTTCAAGGATGAGCCGGTGTGCGGTATTTCCGCACACGTAACACAAACACGACATAACAATGATCGACTTTTCGAAACAAAAAAAATAAAAATAAAAATAAACCAAAAAAAAACATTCGTGTCGAAACAGGCTATTTCAACCAACTTGTGTGAAATCATACGAACAAAAAGCTGAAAAATAAAATTTCACCTATTTGGTATTTGACTGATTCATTAGTTTGATTATTAGATTACATGAACTTGGCGCATTGTCATACTTCATCCTCATGCACAACGCAACGTGAATTAATTACCGCGCACAGTTTCCTGCAGAGTTTCTGTACCTTGATTTGCTTTTCAAGGGGGAGATTTTGTTCTTTCACTTTTCAGCCTTTGCTTCGAGCCGTACGTCGGTGAAACAGGTACCTACCGACAGCTGCTTTCCAAATGCAGGAAGCATGTTACCGCACGAGACGAACGTGGCTCGAGTGATAAATAACGACTGGTTGGGAATGGGGATCCTTTTCTGTGGCTCGTCCGCATCAACGAGCGTAAATCGCGGAGCACTGTAGATTTATTGTTAGTGTGAAATTTACGCTATACGATCAACACGGATGGAGACCGAGCAGCCGGATCTCGATTGGCTATGCTTGAGTTATTCGACAATTTCTTTTACGTGATTTTTTTTTTTTCTAGAATATAATCCTTTTGTCGCATTGAAAACCAGGATTTTGTCATCATTCCCACGTGACATATCTTTCGCGTTTAACAGTCGCCGTGCAGGCAATACGAATTATGAAACGTACCCCTGTACGCGAGTAAATGTTCACAAAATGCGAGGGGCCCTTATAGAATTCTTGGTAGAATGGTTCCAGATAAAAATCGTTATAAGGTAATCTTACAACCCTGCAGCTGGACGTTGAAACCATGCAAATATACCTCTAGAAATTCGATACGTGGCCGCGTGGCTGAAAGCGTCCAGCTATTTCAGAGATAACTAGAAGCAATCTCGACCACATCCCTCGAGAAGTTTGCATCCAACAATTGAGCGATGCCATGATCACCACAAGTTGTTACGGACCAGCTAGCCAGTACTTATAGAGTACTGATCAACACAGCAATGTGAACACATCTATTTCACCGGCTACGCCCTAATGGTATCTTATAATGACGTTACAGATCGTTCGATCCGCGAATAGACGACCTTGCATGATACTTAGGTACTATTCTCTTTTAATTCACTTCAACTTTGCCGTCTGCATTACGATCTGTTTATTTGCTATCGTTCTCAGTTACCTTTGTTGTTGTCCTCTGTAGCAACGGAGATGAGGGGTGAACGTGGAAACAAGGAAAGCCAGGCGGCCTGATTGGCAAGCTGCAAAAGGGCTCGTGCAAGTGTTTATCGTAACACGATCCAATAATGCGTCTTCGATCTGGCCCGAGGCACCGCGGGTTCGCAGTACAGTACCCACTGTAACAAAACATTTCCACAATTATGTACAGGTACCAATTGAAAACAATAACAGAGAGATACATCCAGTTCGTTTCTCTACCCGCCTGTTATCACAGTTTCTCATGATAGTGGGGGAGATCCACGGCGAAGGAACACGACGAATCACTTCAGCACGCGGCATGCCGCATCAAAACCTCTTGCAAATTAACCGTTATCGCGGCAATCAAATAGTCTCTACATACACTAACAAATTTTTATGCGATCTCGGTAAAAGTCTTGGAACTGTTCCGGCTTTGCTGTCGGGGTTACGGGTCGCATCGAGTCCATATCCTTCAAATATATCCCGCAAGTAAGCCAACCCGCATAGGCTACACCCCGGCAAACCACAAAGTAATAGCTGTCGTTCGGAGGAGATTGGGTCCTCGTGTATACGTGTTTACCTAGGTGCGTATATACACACACACACACACACACACACACACACGCGCGCGCGCGTATATAGACATGCGCATATAATACCGTATATCCGAGCGTGCGCGTACATGTAGATATTATACATACATGTATACATATGCGTATAAAAATATACGTCCCCCTACGTATCTGCACGTAGGTATAGGGATAAACTATAGGTATATACACCCGGTCACCGGTCGCCGGTCGCAGGGAGCGAGGGCGGGCGGTTCGGTAAGCCGATTAGAGCATCACAGCACACTCTCCCGGCTCTTCGTCGAAGCTATGGGATGCTGGAGGAGGGGAGGCGGATGGACCAGAGACACATTAAAATCGCATCAAATATGCATGGCCTACAGGAGAGTCGGCAGGTTCCGCGGCGTCTGAGCCGACGCCGGTCTAGCTTCGTACGCCGGTATGGGTGTAACGTTGAAGGGCTTACGATTTCTCTAACGTATGGCTAATCGCTGCTGCATTATGAATCCAACATGAACGTTTTCCTTGGAGGTTGGCTTCGGTGCGTAAGTTCCTCGGCGAAATCAGTGCATGGGGATGAAATTGCACAAAGGCACAGAGAACGACCGGAAAGAAACACGCGCGTACGCGGTACAAGGTAATTGTTCTCCGTGTGGTTACAGTATATTATTGCCATAATTGAGCCGTGCGACACAGATGCGGCGTCGATCTTCGCGAGGAAAAAGTGCTTTTAACATGTGCCGCGAAGTATGAAATGTTTAAGGGCTGAAGGAGGGGTTATTACGCCGATATTAACAAAGCACACGAACGCTCCGAATAGACGACTCCGCGTATTGTTAGTAATTGCGTCTCTCTATACGCTAATTATAGGCGGCTTCGCGGTGGGCGGATATTTTAAAGTACTGTTTTGGAGAACCGTTATTTATACCCTATAATGAGATAAACGTATTGCACGAAAAGTATTTTTTAGTGATTTTTTATATAAGGGGTTGGCTCTGACTATAAATTGGTGTGTAATCTACTCTTCGAACGATATGTACACGCGTCCAAACACCGCCTGCGAATTTATTTATACCATAATTTCGTCAATTTGTACAACTTGTACGAGACGAATGGTGCATACCTATATACGTTTTTATAATGCGAAGCAAGGAACACATGACGTGTAACACAGCAAGCGAACCCGTAAGAAATATAACCTACAGTAAAGGGAGCTGAGTGTGAGAAAATTTTAGTCTTGGGATTGCGAAATAAATAGGTTACACATCCATAAATTTAATTTACAGAACTGCAGTGGAATGAGAGAGAGCGGAAT
Organism: Neodiprion pinetum; assembly: GCF_021155775.2. Lineage (NCBI taxonomy): Eukaryota > Metazoa > Arthropoda > Insecta > Hymenoptera > Diprionidae > Neodiprion > Neodiprion pinetum. Next base: position 60,654 of record NC_060235.2, read on the forward strand.
GACAAAGTAGTTTTGGCAAAATTTGGGCTGCGAATATCAAAAGTACCGAACCTGGCTAGACTTTACACGTTTTCGATTATTCACGAGTACCGAGGGTCAAAGTATAATTGGTAAACAAAATAAATCACACGCGGCTCTGTATAAGAGTACCAGCGACAATCGTTTCTCCGGATCGTCGAAACAAGCCGATGGCAGGTAGCTGTTTTTGACTCGAGTTGGCCTTTCATATTCGCTGCATGCTTTTCAGCGATTCCAGCCCTTGTCCCTGTCGTAGGTATTACAAATTTTTTGTTTTTTTTTATACCGGAGTCGAAACAAATCTACCGTCTATGCGTGCCTCAGCCGCGATAATTTTCATTTGCAGGAACGACGAGTTATTGCTTATGCAGAGAGCTGCACCGTAAACACCATCCATCGGGTAAGCCCATAAGCAGCTCAAAATCGCGCTTTTGGCCTGATTATAGGGTAGCAGGAATCAACGGCATCAAAAAAGCACGACTACAACCGAAATCAGGAATCACAGGCAGTGCAGGAAATTTTGAAAAACGTCGACAATCAACCGCGTTACCGCACCTCTTTCACCCCAAACAGCGACAAAATTGGCAACGGTAATTGCGGGGAAACACGCAAGTTGTCATTTCCTCTCCTTCGTCATTCCAAAACCTGAGAACAAAGTCTTGGTCTCAGCCCTAGTCCAATTACGGAGCAATTGTTTGGTCTCGCACACATACATCTGCACGATCTTCTCGTCTCGCGTCTCCCGCGAGACCCGGATTAACGGAAAGCCAGCGAGTTCTGCAAAAAGTCCAGGTCCCCAGACTTGACTGTGGATTCAGCTGCATAATTCATATGCATTGATAACTGGCCTCTCCGTTTATCTCTCATTTAGACTTGGTCGATTCCGAGGATATATGCAAGCTGCCGACGCGTAATCGAACGAGTAAAACCGTCGAATGGTATCACTGGTAAAACTGAAACTGTTGCGAATCCAAAATTCCGGCGGAACTGAAGAAAGATTGTTGTCGAGTGTCTCGAATCTATAAGTCAATAATCGGCCAACCGTCGTATAGTATACGGCTCTTCGGAATGCACGCTGCTCGTTGCTTGTGCTGATCGTCAATCATCGAGTGACCATCCACCCACGCGTGGCGACGTTCGTTGAACAATTATACTGTACGTGCTTGGAAGTTCATGCGCGTAAAAAAAACAAACGTATCGAGCCGTTGTGCCTGTTGATATAAATTCCGGTAGCGAGGCCGGCTGGGAGATAGAAATCTGTATTAGGTGCTGGCTTCCAAGGAGGGGAAATTCGCGATGCATCTGCAGTACAAGTAGGTACATCCATTACACTCATGTACAGGTATAATTATCGTGGACTACAGTTATTATATACACACAATATGCATTCATGCCATCTCTTCGTCGCTTTCTTATTCTTTCACCGCATCCCTAATCACGCTGTAACCGTGCAGCTTACATTCGTACGTTGCCGTAGGCCGCCCGATAACGCATGCCAAGGCAATTGGGGTGGACTCGTCATTCAGCCCGCCGCCTCGGACACCGCGTCCGCTCGCCTCGACTCACGCACCCCAGCGTCACAACTCACCGATGATAAATTCCGGTCTACCGTCTGATTAGCCGTATTTTCAAATAACCTTACAGCCGAGGAGATATACCTACACGGTACATTTTATCACCATTTTTAACTTCGACACTCGGCGGTGAAGGAATCGCGGACTGTCCAGTAGATACATCCACGAGCGAGTCCGAGATTCTTCCGTACAGGGTTATTTTTTTCAACCACCCCAAGCCGATATCTCAGGAAAAAACGTGATACGCGGAGAAAAGTTGGATAAAAAATGTTCAGAGTTCGAAGGGAGAAAAATTTGGTTGTATCACGTTTATTGCAAACGGAACCATTAGCAACACGTGCACGAGTCGACTTGTTTTTTTTTTTATTTTTTTTATTTTTCTACTTCATTTATTTATCTATTCTTTCTCAATGGAAAAGTATATTTTTTAACCTCGGTATCTGAAGCTGCATCAAATTCTACAAAAAAAATTAAAGCGTTCGCATATACATACGGTCTAAGCTTGACGGGTCATGAGATATGGGCCGGGTGAAGCGGTATAACTTTACATACTTATGGAACAGATGAGAGAAAGAGAAGGAATTGAAAGTGGATATACAATTCTACGTATAACTTTTCCACTGACTAACTAGAGCATTTGCACATCGTCGCTTGTTTCGCTCATGTCCTAATGTAATAGTAAATAATTTAATGAACATAATTTGCTGTTCGATACAACTTTTGGGTTTTGAATCCTTTTCAAATCGTCCGGTAACATATACAGGGTAATAATGCTATTTTATATCTCACTTTCCAATAGTGTCATATACCTACCTAAGCATTATGTTTTGTCCCATTCTTACAGGTAATTATTTTCCTCCGGCAGCGTGATGGAAAAAAAAAACTGAACGTACTTTGGTAAACGTAAATTAGTTTTTGACCTTGCCCGAAAATTAAATTATTTGTATCAGCAACAGTTTCAATCCAGAAATTTTTTATCAATTGCTGTTCTACTATGCACTGTAGATTATGCCAAGACTAAAAGTAGCCGTAAGAGAAAATTAATTGATAAGAAAACGTTGCGTGTTTTTGTGGAATCGAAAATCGACCCTTATAGCGTCTTTAGAAGTTGCATCAAACGTTCACAATGACGAATGGATATTCACTTTGACAGCCTTCAACTATTGAATATCGTGTATTTTATCAAATTTTATGAATAAATTGTAACGATGATGTGGCATACAGGAGCAATAATTTTAATGTCTGAAAATGACAAAAATTGACCAAAAAAACACACATTTTTGTGTTTCGCAATCCCTAAACACAAACCGATTTCAACGAAACCTCTTGGAATCGCTCTCAAAACTTTGCGTCTTCTATAATATACTTATGTAGGTACATTGAATGAGCACCTTGAAATTCGACAATTCGATTTTCGAGCATCGTGATAAGAATTCTTAACGTTACGACGGTTTTATCCGTCTGCAGACTCCGTACCGACTCTTGTTTGTCTGCTGGATTAGTGAATCTTATTTCTGCATGCGATATACACGTATGTACGTACATAGGCATATATTCGGTTTTTTTCCCCCGAAATACGTCAAACGCCACGATAACCAGACGATCGGAGCCGAATAAAGTCCGGGCTGTACCTATACTTGTATCGGTTTCATTATGAATCTGAAATTTCTTTCCAAAGCCGACAGATCCGACGAGGCTCAGTCTTGAACTGTCGTTCGAAAATTGTCAAATAGTCTTCAACCTTCGCCCCGTATCCCGCGGTGGTCCTGTCGGGTCTACAGGTTCAGCGCGTCGCAAAACTGTTACTGTAGATCGGCATAACGGGGATCTCGGTTGGACGCGGCGACACGGCCGAGCCGGAGAGTGGCGCGAGGGGGGGAGGGGGATTCAGCCAATCGTAGCCCGGAGCCGGGAGCTCCGGGGCGGGGCTTCGGGGTATAGGAGAGGTGACGCGCGCGGTACAGGCGTCAAACGGCGTCTAGCCATCGCCGGCACGTCGCACGTCTCGAGGCAGGCCGACGTGGCGCAAAGCCGAACGAGGCTTTTGCAGAACGTTATCACGGGGCTTTCTTCTTGGAACCGGCAGGACGAGCAACGAATACTGTGACGATCTGAAGGCAGTGCAAAAGTGACAGACGCCGTTTTACCACCAAAGTAACCAGAAATCATACGAGACAATCTGCATTTTCCAATTCTGCTCCGTCGTCGAGGAACTACGCATCCCGGACGCATCGGCGAACTGAATCTCGGAGCCTTATACCGCGGGTCTAAGGCTGTCGAAGATTACAAGATCAATCAGGGAAGAGGTTGCACCGATTTCTGTCAAGTGCAGAAATTGGCCGAGAGCGGAGATTGGGAATGTGGAGAACGCGCGTTCGATGAAACCCGTGGCAGATAGCGAGGCTCGCGACTCGAGAGTAACGGCGAACGAACGACCGACGTCGGACCGTTAATCTTAGAGAAGAAGCGCGAAACCCGCAAGGACCCTCGGAACGAGCCGCGATCCGAGCGAGGGGTCAGGATGCTGCACGGGACTTTGCCGCGGGCGTTCGTATCACCGGGGATCAAGTACCTCGCGGGTGGTTACGGGTACGGCGATGACGGGTCGGGATACGCGGCCGCCTACGCCGGCACCTCGTCCTTCGAGGCGGAGCAGTACTCGGTTATACCGGATCAGCACCACCACGCGTTCCCCACGTGGCACACGGTCCAGCGGCCAGCGTCGCCGAGCCCCCTGGACTTGTCGCTAAAGCCGAGCCCCGGCAGAGCGGAGATGAGCACGATCGACCACGAGCCCGAGGTAAATCTGCGTCGGGAGCAGACGGTGGTGACCGAGGGATTCGAGCCGGAGTCGAGCGGCTATTCGCCGCCGCGAGTGCCGACAACACCGCAACACCACCTTCAGGGCATCAGCGCGCCGATGACACCGCCGAGCACGCCGTCGCCGCCGCAGTGCCCGAGGAAACGGCCAAGGGAGGATCCGGGCTCGGGTGGCTCCCCGGCGTTGGCCCTGCACGGCGACAAGGGCGAGAAGGGCGAGAAGGGGGGGCCGCAGAGGTCGAAGAAGAAGCACGCGAGACGATTGAAGTTCGACGAGGACACGAGCAGCCCCGTATCCGGGACCGTTATCCTCGGTCCCGACGAGGCGGTCGTTACCGGGGACATCGATCCCGCCTTCAACGTCGTCGAGGTTACCGTGGAGGCGCGGGCCGAGTTGGCAAAGATCGAGAACCGGCTTGGGCCCTACCAGTGCAGGCTCTGCCGGCAGCTGCACGGGGATGCCTTCCAGCTCGCGCAGCACCGCTGCTCCCGTATCGCCCACGTCGAGTACCGATGCCCGGAGTGTGACAAGCGGTTCTCCTGCCCAGCCAACCTCGCCTCCCACCGCCGCTGGCACAAGCCCCGGACCTCCAACCTGCAGCCCGACGGCCCCTCCAACCAGCCCGCGAGCATCGGGGCCGAGTTCGCCTGTTCGAACTGCGACGCTAAGTTCGGTCGGCAGGCCGCCCTACGCAAGCACCTCGCCGCACAGCATCCCGAGTCGGCGGCACCGGCGCCCGCGGCCAGCGGGACAAACGGCGCGCACCTTGCAGTTTCGGCCCTGACCTGCGAAGCACCCTGACACCAATTTCCTGCGAGACCATTGCCCAGGAGGCCGGGACCCTACTGGAGATTCGGTCTTGATCTTATGTGAGACCGGACGGCGACGAGGCGGACGGTTTTTCGGATGGGTGGAAGGGGCGGGGGTTACCGGACATTCAGGGCATTCGAAACAAGTCGTGAGTAATAAGACAAAATTTTCGGACTTCGGCTGGCGTGCAGGGGCTTCGCGGCTATAGCGCCGCCGTCAACGCTGTCATTATCGTTACATCGTTACTGTTCTTATCGCTTCTATTATTCTTGAGATAAAGTCGTTTTTAGCTCTGGATGCTTTGCTCTCGTCAGCCGAGAGACAAACAAATTACCGAAACACCGTACGCCACTGGCATGGCGCTTCGAACGGGGTGTAGTAAGTATCGTTCTAGGCCACACGTTCACATCGGCATTATGGCATAGGTATGTCATTGCGGTACCTTCAGATTTTTCATTTACGTACCTTTGCTCGCGATATTTTCGGCCCGTTTGCTAAATTCGCCAACTGTGGCAGTTTTCGTAACAGCGATTCTCGAGAGAGATGCCACGCTTCAATTGAGCAACAGACAAACATCGCATCTACCCGTAAGCAAATGTAAATAGTCAAATTCAGCGCATTGTATACGTGTTCGGCTGATAAGTTTCTCATTCGCTCTGAAAGGTATTCGTTATTCGGACTTGACGAATCGAATAAATTACATGTATTGTATCCATCGATCGTTTATTTTTCACGATTCAGTTGGTTATCCGTTCCAGATTTTCCGATTGCTCTCCGTGTTAATATTGTACGTTTAATTATGCAATGCCGGTCAACTGATCTGGTTTATAATAAGGGGGAATAAACAACTTTTCAAAAACGATCATACCGTTCACCGTCAACACTAGAGTCATATACGTATGTCTGTTGTATAACGATGGGATCGACATTGTCACCCGATTATTGTTCATAAAATTTTATATTTCAAGAAGAATTGTGGAACATGAAAGAAAAACAATTCTAAAATGAATGTGAAACATTGTAAATCGTTGTACATTGATTAGTTGTAACGAGAAAAATTGATAGATTATAAAATAGTATACGCGGTAATAGTACCTGTACATTGTAAATGTGTAGATAGCATCGCAGTGGGTTACTCAAGAGTATGATACTGAGAAAAATATTATTAGAAATAATCAAGAATCGATGACAATTATATGGTATTCTTGTTGACGGAAGGTGATGTTACGTAGATCGATTAAAAACCAGAGCCAAAAATTTTCTAGAAGCTTCTCGAACAGACCTTACGTTCTTATGGTCGTATGTAAAAACGTTTTTTATAGTCGTATATTTTCACCCGGACCAGTCAATCATCGCGGGTGAGTACCTACTGATAATAATGAATGCAGATTGGTAAGTGATGATTGATTCACGGTCGTACAGCTAACGATATCAAAGATAATTAAGGCAACCGCGCATATAACAGTTTAACGTATAAAGTCCGACCTTAGAATCACCGGATCTAATTGTAAAATCTGCGATATATGTGATTTCAGCGTCGAAATGCGCATCTAGTCGGTAACGTCTAGTCAAAGTAAAAGTCTAGTCTGTCATAGGTGTAACGTTATCTAGTTTCTGTAAATTATTTAAACAAATATCTCTTGTCCAGTCATATCGCATTGGCGTAATTTTAATCAAAGAAGAATAACCGCACTACGATACGTATAGGTGCATATTACACGGTGCAGAAGCCAAGAAGTTGATCGTCCGACCTAAAACCCAACAACAGATGGTCTGGCGACCCAAGGACATATCGTAATTCGAAACTATCACGTGAAAGTGTGAGGGAATCGTCACTGGTATTTTGCGTGTAAAGGTACATACATAGTTGATAGTCATACACTGGTTGAAAATAATTACGACAGTAATTATCTGTAATTACTATATACATGTAATTGCTATTTGCAAATTGAATGTGGCATGTTGGGTAAAGTTTTTGAATACGCGTGTCTGCTCTCTGTGTCTGTATGTTTCTCACTACCTGCCTTGAAATTCGACAGAATGCCTCTATGGCCGAGATTTGAAAATTAGGAAAAGAGGGAAATTTATTGTCTCTTTCCGGCTTTCCCTGGATTGGACGCGGAGGTATCGAAATTCCTGCCAAAATTAAAAGGTACGGCGAGGATGCCTTACCCGTCAACTAGGACTACAGACCCTTGAAAACTCATCGAATACAATTAAATATACAATTGGGAATGTTTTGCTGACAATGAGCTATTCACTAGCGGCTCGGTCACCCCAATCTCTGCAATTCGAGCACCGCCTCTCTCAAAGAGCCCTTTCGGTCCGAACGACCGGGATAATTATTCAGTAGTAGATCTAACAAGTATAATTTCTAGTCAAGCTGACCGAATCATCGTAAATGTTTAGCTTTAGCTGTACGGTATAATCAATCCTGTGTCGTAGATTAATATATCTCTTATCTATCGAAGGATGATTCAATTATAGGCATATCAGATCAGCGACAATATTTCTAGTCAGAATGGTAGCGTTTGGTGAAAAAAAGTAACCGTAATAAAAATTATTCTACTTGATCGGCTTCACGATGAAATCAGCTAACATACGGATCAAATGTGAGCAATAAAATACTCAACCTATCGAGAATCTAGTCAGTTTCGGCGACTGATGATTTACCGAAAACAACAGTCTCATCATATTTAACAAACTTACTTTGGGATTAATGCAATCGCGTTCAGCATATGATATCACATAAGACTTACTTTGCATTGCCGAATTATCCCTATTATTCATAATAAACGTCCCATTCCCGAATCGCATTAACATACTTGAAATGCATCTGCCGGTCGTACTAATTTCATCACCGAAAAGTCGCGATTCAAAATTTTTCAAATGTAATAAAGTGCAACAGGCTGACATACGACTAATTCCGAGCGCAAATAACCGATACAATTAATTTATTCATATTGCGGCTACCCACGCGCCGATATTGTTGTACAAGTATACCGGATATACAATGAGTGTGTGTGTGTGATACGTATCGAAACGTACGAATATCCCAAACTAATGGTAAAATTGTACGCGTACTTGGGATTATTAGAATAGCCTGTCTAACATACATCTGCAGAGGTGGATTTTGGCCTATCAAGGACGCACGTGTCATTTGTACGTTAAATAGATGTTAACAGACAGCACCGATCGCCTTTAACGGGCCTGCAGCCGTCCACCTTCGTAGGTGTGCATCTGCGTAAAATAAAATACCTACGACTATTGCGATTTCATCGTCAATTGTTAAGAATTATTATTCAACCATAATAAATATAAGCAAAAGAAAACATGACTACCCCCATATTTGTACATAGATTTGATTTCGTAAATAAATATACTCTGAAAGTCAGCATTATAGTTGAGTCGATACTGCTCCCGCACAATTCTTCCTGAATTCCATTTCCCGGGTCACGTTCAACTGTGCTGGATTGTTCATCCCGACCATTTCCTTCCATCGCCGCATCAACAAACGTCCAACCGGTCCATTGTACGAAGGATGTTTTCATATTCCATGAGGGTGAATCGACAGGTAGGGTGAAGAAATTGACGTTACGTATGAAACTTAGGTTTCTGTTGAAAATCTCATCCCGAAAGCGATGCACGATAAAGCAGTTCGGAGGTTGCACGAAGCAAGTATCGGTTGGGGACGTCCAGCTTGGCTGACTTGATAAAGTATTAAAAGATCTCCGCCTATATGCTCGCAACGCATTGCCAAGGGATCAGGCTCGTCTTCCTATTGTACGCTCTGCCACGCGAGCACCCTGCCTGTCCGGTAACCTTTATGTGACCGAATCAGAAAATCCCGTAAAGGTAAGTCGCGGCATGGCGGCGGCCCGCCGAATCGGAGTAGGGTCTGTATCGAGTCCGGTGAGAATAAGGGTGAACAAAATCGGGAGAAATAAATAGAGTCCTTTCGAATTAAGGTCTCTCGGCAGAATTTCGACTCGTCGTTATTACCGTTATTCTTGATTTAAAATTGTCACGTCAGGTTACTCTTGAGCAAAGATTTTATCAATATTCTCCGCGAATCAACCGCATGCAGTTGGAATTTCTTTCTCTCCCGTGTCTGTCGTCTCGAGCTCTCAACAAAGAAGCCGAGAATCTACTCAGCCCTGCAGGAGCTTTATATTTCGTTCCCAGCGGACCAAGACGGCGCTTTACTGCATCGGTGGAGGAACCCGCCACTAGAAGAAGCAATTTTCCAATTTTCCTCGACTTTGTCATCTTCGCTTCGCTCTTGCCCCAGTGAAATAGAATTTCAGCCTCAAGTGGCTGAAGCTCCAGCGGAGAATCACCACCTATCCCCCCAGCCGGCCGTAGATCCTGAAAACTTGCCGGCATCTCTCGATCGTGTTATACATACCAATGTACCTGTAATATGATTGTTATAAAAGGTATCTTGTCATCGATAACGACAATAATTGTCCACGGATATTGTATGCGAACATTTCTCTATTCAATTTCCATTTTTTTCCTCACGCCTGGAACTGATCATTTGCTAACTTTTTCCTTCGAAGTATATAATTGATACACACTGCACGAACAAGACGGTCCTTCGCCCGCAAAATAAGGCAAACCGAACCGAACGGAACCGAACCGAACTCGCTGAGATGCACAGCGCCAAATCGGGGGGGGGATTTGTGACACGTACAAACAGGAGTTGAAGCTTTTATCACTCGGCAAACAATAATAGGAGGTTTGGACAGCCGCTGCGATGGGCCGACCAGGAGTAGTGTGTATAAGCTACCGTAACGCGAGCTATTGCACAATATCACTTTGATCCTTGTAGACGGCGGTAAATATCTCAAGTATAATAACCGTGAAAGCTTCAGGAAAGGCGCTATCTATTGCGCTTATAATGCCGTACGAGCGAGGGAAACGGAGAGAGTAAAGCTTCTTCACCGATTTTTCTTTCTTTCGTTCATTTTATTCTTCTTTCCGCGCTATGCTTCTTCCGAGAGATTTTCATCGCATCCTTGGAGTCTCCTTGTCACCACATGGCCTACGATAATCAAAATGCCTCGCTCGCGAGAATGTGCCAAATTACGCGGCAAGCATTCCCGAGAATATTGGGAGAATGCCACAGTTTCATGAACGAATGGAGGGTACGCAACGGGAATCACCGTTATCACGATGAAAACAAAATGATAAACAAATGGCAGGTTTCTGCTGCAGCAAGCGGAATGAGACGATTTATCGGGTTTTCGGAACGTGTCAATTATAGGAAGTTGGAATATGTTAGCGGAAAACTCGAGTGACGAAAGGATCGATCTTTCTTCGCGGATTTGGAAAGGATGGCGAGCAACGGCGGTGAAGTGGAAATGTAGGTGGTAAGAGATACGCAAAAAGGGAGGAAGAAATAGATTTTTATGGATAATTACGTCTTTGATCACCGCGCACGCGAAGCAGGGAGGAGGGTGAAACCCCGGTGGAATTCTAAGGATATATACGTACGGTGTATACCTATATCAGTAACGCGTGCGTTGTATGGACCGTCGGAGATTTGGTATAGCGCGACGTCTTTTCAAAGAGCATGATTATTTTCGCAAAGACGGAGGCGGGAGGAGTGGAGACGAAAGGAATTAAAGAAAATGTATTTCAATCCTCCGCATTCATGAGAAAGAGATCAGCGGGTTTCGCATGACCCGTGCAGTCGGTATGAGAGAGTCCGAATCGAAGAAAGAAAGAAACGAGAAAAAGTGGGTATACCTATACCAGGAGTACGAATAGATCTGCCGCGAGGGGAGCGTGTGTGCCTCTATGTACCATCTCGTAAATCCCATGCAGGGTTCTTGAAATACAGACGTGGGCGTGTGTGCCCAACAGCGGTGAGCACGGAGCGTCTTCGTAATTCCCCCTCGCTCTTTGATACCTCGAATCACGATAACCTACGCCAGTCCTTCTCCCGCGGCCTTCATGCACCATCAATATGATCCCGTCGAAAAGAAAGAAATAAATGTCACTGTAATCTCGGATTTCGACTCGGTACAACAACAAAGAGACCCGCCTATTGCGAATTCTTTCCATCCCTCGAGGTTCGTACAATTTGTCGGAAAATATTTGTAAAAATCTGTAGACGATGTTGTTGCAGGAAAAAAAAAAAAAAAATAACAAATATATACAATAGTAAAATATAATCACTTCAAAACTTGCGGCAGAAAATTGATTAAGGATGCTCGCTACCCGTATCGGAGGGAAAAAGATTGACGGTTTGCTGCAGGTATGAGATTGTTTAAAATGGCGCAACGAGAGCGGGGGAACATTGGACGGATGAACATGATGGGACAGGATGAACACACTTTCCGTTATTTCCTGTGCGGATATATGATTTACCAGAAAGAATGTCCCCTCGCTCCGATTCCCTGTATACCTTGCTCCCTGCTCGGCAGGGAGGACGGTCGAATCCAGGATCGTTTTGTATTTCCGCCCGAATGACCATCGGGCAAAACCACCCGTTGCGCTGGGTAGAAACGACCCTCAAAGGAGACCGCGTCCTCGCCCCATAGCCAGATCGACAACGAGGAGAGATAACTCGAGTTTCTCTAACGATGTGGTCAAGCCCGAGTGCGACACAGGCCCTCGAAAGTCTAAGGTGCGAATTGGTCGGGCCGTCCCTATAGTTGTCCGTTTGGCAGACCTTCTCTTTCAAGCTCTGTTTAATTTATTGGCCTATAATTGCAATACACCGCATTGCGGATTGAAAAACAACAACTGCTTTCGAGTTAATCAATTCGTCCTCGGGGTCGAAGAGGGGTCAGATACGGAGCAGAGTGAAGGTGGAGAAATATTTTTGAGGTATTCGAGCTCGCTCGACGGTTGACGTATCCTGTAGGAGAAGGCATAATTGCCCCCAGCGAGATATCCGTGGTTATGATGCTTCGCCTGAAAAAGGATAGAAATTCTCAGGTCCAGGGGCGGAAAATTAGAAAGGTTCTGTTTGCTTTGTGCGGGTATAATCTTGCGACAAGGTTTCCTCCTGTTTCGATAGACGCTGGGGCCTTGGCCCCTATCTGTAATCAGGCCCCGTTCTGCGGCCCTTCTCTCGCACATAATCAACTCCTCGGTGAGCCTTTGGACTGCTTTTTCGACCTCTTCATCGATGACATCGTCAACGAATCTGTCATCCGGTCCTACGGACATCGCCGCGAGGCTCCGATCATCCCCTGGCAGAAGTGCCTCCTTTCTTCCGTCGTAGTCGTGCTTCCGGGGCTCGGACTCGTGGAGCGAAATGTCCGTCGACTACCCCGAGTCGATCAAATCGACGCCTATCCAGGGCTTCGCATTTTCGGACCATTTCCACGTCCCCCGAAGCCGAGAGATTTCACCGTTGGCGTACGAGGAAAGTTCGAAATCCCGGTCTATCCGTCGTTTTATTTCGCCGAGCAATTTCGCCTCTGTCGCACGATTATCGACCGGGTATTCTTCGCCGGATAGAGGGTTCGAATCCGTCGCCGGGGCGTCAATTTTCCCCTCAAGCAGGACGGTCTCTACGGTACAGCGGTTCCTTTCTTTGCACAGGTTATCTTGCAGGATTTCAGCGACTTCTGGCAGGACGCCCCCGTCATTCAATGAAGCTCCGTTGTTTCCGTCAGGCAGTGTTGTAGCTTCGTTACCGTCATCAAGATTCCACTTATTGTTAGCCACGGAATTTCCCTTATTCAATCCAAAACAACTACCTCTGCCCGATACCATGCAAGACGACATCGGCCTGTTTTTTCGCCGCCGCGACCTCGACGACGACGATATAATCCACCATTCGTCGACTTCACGATCATTCGAACTCTCATTCAACGCCACAGGGGTCAATGTTTGCTCGAAACTCTCCGCCGTTCTTGTCGCAATGCGATTTTTCTTCACAGATTTCAATAAATGGATTTTCTTGCGAGACTGAAACGAAGGAACAAGGTTCTTTCCGTCAAATTCAATAAATATTGTTGGTAATAAACTGTGTTCAAAACCCTCCGCATAAAAATAACAGCACTTGAACCTGCAATGGCTGCAAATTTTTTAATCCGAACAGGGTTGTTCCGCGAGCTTGGAACAAAGAATTTTTAAATCAGTCATTCGTACCACACTGACGTCGCGCATTAAAGGATTATGAGATTCGGTTCCGAATCGATTTCTCTGATGACTTAAGTAACGTGATTCGGCCGATCTTCTTCGAGCGTGATCCTCATTCTGAATGCTTAACATCACAGGATGAGAGGCGAAGAATGTACCCGAAAACGATTTCGACCGACCTGGGAATCTCACTCCTCGATCAAATTTCACCCGCATTTCAGTCTCCGTCCAGCTGCTTACACGAGAATCTCGACTCTTCTTTCTTGAATCAAACGATTTCCAGCTCTCCAAGTTTGTTCAGATATCTGAAAGACGATTTCGGCACATACGATTGGCACTCTGATACGATGACGTCTTGACGCCTGATTTGTAAATACTTATTCCAAAATTGTTTGTTCTGTTTGATAGAGCGATTTTTCACCGGCAAGAAGTCTAGCACTTTTTTCTTACGCGCAAAATAACAGGCTTCAGGTTGGGACTCGGTCGTAGTTTCGCTTGCGGAATCCTCACCGTGAAGTAACTTGTAAGCTCTGCCTAATTGTGAACTCGCTTTTGGCATCACCGACGATGTCGACTTCTTTCCACGATTCAGACGGTTCTTCGCACAATGACAGCAAACGTCATATAAACTCTGCAGAGAGCAGTTGCTCGATAACGAGTCGACTGGACCAGACCCGTCGCGTTCGCTGACTTTTGGATTTGAATATTCCATCCTCAGAGAGTCATATGCTTGCAAAATAATCGAAACGGATTTGGATATGGCCCGTCGGTAGTAGCCTGATCGATGTTTCAGACGAGATTATTATCGCGCACCTTCTCACCTTGCGAATTTCTACAGACGCTGATATTATCATCGCACGAGAGAAGGACTGACAAAATCACAAGGGAGATACGGAGTACCGGGAGCAAATCATTCACTGATGATTTATTTGGGGTCTAGGCGTTGATTTCATACCACTGGAAAGACTTTTTCTGACAACTTCCGCAGCAAAGTTGTTACAGGTTGACTGTGAATTGGAGTGATTTATCAATGTCAGCCAAAAGTTTACAGCTGCAACGTTTCCTCGCGTTATGAAAAAATTGGAATCGAGTCGGATGTATAGGTTGAATTGGTGGAAACAACTGAAAGTCGCAAGCAAACTGTCAGTGGAAAACCATGCTTCGCCGAGTATGTTACCTCCGGCAGTGCCTTGAACAATGCAGCCGGTCACTGATATTGGTATTCAGAGCAGAGCTGCTAATGGGCATTTAACAGGCTGCTATCAAGTCCGGGGTCCTCAAAGTCAGTGACGCGCGATGGAATTACAGGGGTGGTTAGTTCCGGCATTTAATATACAACAGCGACGACACCCTTTACAGGGGTAGTTGGGGTCGGACTGAAGCTCAGCAGTGACATTTTGTCTCTACGCACTGGAAATTCTTCGGTATTTACGGAAATTTCGATATTTCGGTTAACCGAAACTACCGAATACGAAACCCGTACCGAAAATCGGTATCTAATTTCCAATACCGCACACTCCTAATATACGTATACCGTAGTGGCTAGTACCGGTAGCATAACTTTGCTGACCAAACCATCCCGGATTAATAGCACGGATAAGAGAGCCGTGACTAGTTCTTTGGCAGGCACGCCATGGCATGACGAACGGTCTCGTGTTTGGTTTGCTGTTTCGTCCGCCCAGCTCCAACTCGGCAACTCGAACCCCCACCGACCCTGGCCTTGCTTCACTTTCAGGCACTTGTTGCATGCCGCCACTTCGAAATCGTTCATCTCATTTCGTCCCTATGTCCCCCACGGTGTGCGTGGAATGGAAATGAAGGGTGATCCAATCCTTGAAAAACTTATTTTCACCGACCAATCACATGCACGTTAACCCCATGCTTATGACAAGTCTTTCTTGGTTGTCGCATAACCTGCAACACCTCCGCAAAGTTTTGCTATTTGCGTGAATCGAATTTGTGGCAGCAGCCCGGAGAAAAGAATAGTTGAAGTGGTCTTGGTCCAGTTTTAAGATTGAGAGAAAAGCTTGGGAACACAGTTCCGGGTAGTGCCGAGCACGCGGAGGCGGGTCGGTCAGGCCCGGTTTGCAGTGAAGGGAAGCGGATGCGTGACAGAATTGTCAGGGCAAAGTGGGGTGTGCATGTTCACGAATAAATAAAGTGAGATTAGAAAGATGTGGGCGATTGCACGGAGAGACATGGTCGTCGGGTATAATCATCGGGTAAGGGGAAAGTGTGAAAGTGTGCGTGGCTGACTATCGTGCTGTTGATTTTTAATTACTTTCTCGAAGAAAGTTTATACCTTATCGTTATTCCAGTAGCTCCCTCTCTTTCTCCTCTCCGTATTCCGTGAAGTGCGCATTGACAACGAAAGGAAAACCATTGCGATGGCGTTGGTGGTGGTGGTGATGTTGTTGCCTTTACGTCAAGAGCGAAGGAAGTATACAGCCGTTTTTCATGCACCCTGAAACAAAGCAACGCATTACTTAAATTACATCGCGTGGCACGTATTAAACGTGTTTTATAATACTTGCGCATCACAGCTGCATTGTATAGATTCTTTATCTTGAATCAATAAAAAAATATAGCTGCAAGACAAATAAGGATATACATATATGTAAGACAAGGTCCATATAAGGGTAGTTGGAACCTTTTTAAATTCTACCGAGATTTTCAGCATATCGCGTTTGAAACTCTCTTTCTGTCCTCTATAGTGGCAAAATCGATTCGAAATTTCAGAAGTAGTGGAATTTACGATCACGCTTGTGAGATGATCAACATGAGTTCCAAAAACTATTATTATTGTTGTTGTTGTTGTTGTTGTTATTATTATCTCAGCTCAATAAGAGTTTGTTAACGGGGAGTTCGCAGCTGGCTCACGGTAAGCCCGCTTGTTGAGGTTACACATATCGAGGCGATCTGTCATCTAAATTTACGACGGTTGGGCGCCCTGGCAAACACAGCCGCTCTCGGATTGTAACCCTTGCGCATTGAATTTTAGCAGACGACGGTGACGGTGACGGTGACTACCTTGTTAAGAAATTTTCATTTTTTAACAACGAATTTGTGAGAAAAATTTCAAACCAATAGATTGGGACTATTCAATTTGAAAATTGGGTTTCTGTGGTTTTGGAAGCAGTTAAAATCAAACCCGTGGTTGAAAAAATTCAAAACTCGTTGAACAATGTTTTTTTATACACTCTACACCGTACTCGGGAGAAAAAAAAAAAACAAAATCGCCGACAGTGACGGTCAGAGGTGGGTCGGTTTGGGGTGAAATGCCTTACGTATCTTAATCGCATGAATGACGATAAACATATTTACGTAAAGTAAGATTTCGTTTTTTCGAGACAGTAGAAGTATCAGTTTGCGGCAATGCGACAAGACAAAATTGTGCATCCGATGATAAGTATCAGTTGTATACGTGTAATTATACCTTTTCCTTATGTTTTGTCGGTGATGGTTATGTAGCAGGGTGAGAATCCATCCATGTGTAAATTGAAAAGCTCTAATAGTTCCTTCCTGGCGAAGTTTAGTACCTTCGTACTTCCTCCACTAATGCATTATACACATAAGCGTGGCGGGAGGTTATAGAGTACCTACCGAGAAACCTCATTAACGCTTTACCTAGATAGCCCTTGGCAACTCTGAATTCGACGCCACCCCCACTTTCTCGCTAGAGGTAACGAAGAAACGTTATACGTACATCAGGGAGCGTAATTCAATACGTGTAGATTAATTTAGATCAACGAATATAGTTTTTTATAATTTTCATTCCTCCGGCAATGTTGGGTCGTATACCGTTGATAAGATACGTGTTGCAATACCATTGAGTTCTAATCCGCGTAAATATAACAAAACTGCGTTGTAATTATTCCTACAGGGGTGAGTGATTGTTTGGCTCCGCAGTGTTTGAAGTGTAAAGGTTGAAATGAGCTCGATGCGTCGACTCTCCACTTTGGAGGGTGTCGGGTATTATGTGGGAGCGTCGCGACGCTGCCGGCACCACGGGTATTTCCCACATCACGTCACTCGGGGGAGCGATTACATTCATTTTAGACTGTGATGCATCCTGCAGTTGCGGCGGTGATCTATTAAATAGACTTCGTTTTGCCGCTACCTGTCGAGTATTATTTATGTGAAATTCCGCACATCGACCACTTGTATAATATTCCTGTTTATACCAAATCCACCAACAATCTACGACCTACTGATTTTGCTGCAGTAGGGAGGAAGGTCCCGGATGTACGTACGCCTATGACAAAGGTCGGCATGGCGCATGTGCAACACCGAAAACTCGCTCCTTGTACGACCTATGTGTATAAATTATAAAACTTAGTATGGGAAAGAGGCAATCAGTTATCGCGGTCCTCCTCACACCGTGCAGCTGCAGAGGCGGAGGCACCAATTAGACCGCACGCACCGAACGTGTTGCGCGAGTTGCGGTTCACCGTTTCTATAATATATGTATACATATATATATATATACATGCGCGGTCGTTTTGTGTAATTACTAAATATTACGTCGTAGTATAAGGTATAATTGTTGGGTGTACGGAGCGCGCGTTGTTCATACTCTATACCAACCGTACTTCTCATAAAGAATTTGCATGCTAATATGCCAGCAGAGATATAGGCGGACTATAGCTTAGGTAGTTATTGTTCTCAATTTTTTCCCTATCGCAAGCGAAACTCGGCGCCCCTCCGCCTCAACACCGACCATTGACACTGCTGTTATTCTTACTTTAGTATAAACAAATAAGAGAGTTTTTTTTTTATGAAAAATCAAGTACTTTTAAGTTACCTTATATATTCAATATTAAAGCAGCTATTATTAAATCAAGCATATTAAGAGATATTTTGTAAGACTTATGAAAACATGACTTCAATTAGCGCCTGAGATGTTGTTGGTTAGATGCTTGGCGGGGAAAAATAAAAATAAAAAAATCTCTAGCCATAAACCAATCGGTTGAAGGTATCGACCATTTGGCAACGTTCATTTATCACTGTTCAAATACTGTCACTTCTCCGCTAAAGCATCTAACCAACAACATCTCAGGCGCTAATTGAAGTCATGTTTTCACAAGTTTTAGAAAATATCTCCTAATATGCTTGATTTAATAATAGCTTTAATATTGAATACATAAGGTAACTTGAATGCATTTGATTTTTCATAAAAAAAAAAAAAAAATCGAGGGAAGTCTTCATAATGATCTAATTACCGGCCCGATGTAATTTCGCCCATGCGAAACCTCCCGAATTTCGTTAGTTTTGCCGAATCTATCACCGTTCTCGAGATATTCGCGATTTAAGGTTTGAAAATAAGAATTAAAAGCGAATTAAAAGTGTGTGTGTGTCAGCTCCGACGCACGACTGGAGTTTACTCCTTACGAACGATAGTTATGATATACATCGAATAGAAAAAGAGGGTAAATGAACGCACCTTCCAAAATGATGAGAGAAACAAACATATATCTGTAATTATTCGGATTATTTATATTGCTTCAATAAAAGCGTAGTACATAAAAATATACTTATCAGTGCATAGAGGTACAAGAAAACTTTGAAATAACAACATTGAAAGTTGATGGTTAGGTTGCTGTTTGTGTACATTGTATCGATACAATAAATGCTACTATATGTATTTATTATACAGCATGCATACCCTGTACTCGGCAGCAGTATACAAGTTGCGACAGAACTTCGTAATACGCAGGCACACAACACACACGTACAAACATACGCATGCATTCAACTCTCAGGCCGGAGGTAGTGAACCATGCAGTGAGACTACGAAGCAACGCACAAAGAGGAGACCCCGAGTATAGGGTACGCTGTGTAATGTATTCCATCTCATTCTTTTGCGCGTTCAATCCTACGGATATATATGTTTGTCTCTTTCTACTTAAAGCCTCAAGTTTCCGAGTGTTACACTTGATTTTACTCCTCATAAAATTTTCGTACCGGGCCTTATAACTCAAATCGTTTCTTAAGGAGTAAACTCCAAAAACTCTCGTACTTTGTACTATAATAAGCCGGAATACTATAACTACCTTGTTTTAAACACAACGTTAAATATTACATTCTTGTTCTTCGTGTTAAAACTTAGTATTATTGATATGGTTGATGATTGATTTTGTTATTCAGATTGTTGACAATGTTTAATAGTGACTCTATACACCGTTACAAATTGTTCCCATTAAAGAAATAATATGGAAATCGCAATGGTAGAATTATCGATTTACAGGTTCTGATGAAGGTCGACCCTTGTCTCGACCGAAACGTTAGCACATCACAAATACATAATTGATTGTCCTACGCCCATGAGGTTTTTTCTCTCTTCATTACGTTCCACGATCAAGAAACATTACATATATTTAGTGTAAACGGGTGAGGGTGCATTCGCAATGATGTGTATTACAATGAATGTCTCTGACCGAATCAATGCGATAGACACAAGAATTTCGGCCAAGCTACCGCAGCTCGTCTGACGCTTAGGTACGGGCTCTGCAGGGAGGTCGCGGTTAATGTTTGATCAAACGTAAAACGGTACGGTGTTTGTTCAGGATGTTCCATTCGAAAGAATGATCCCCGCAATTGTTTTGACGAGACCGATATACATATAATTAATACACGTATAACCTATAGTGCAGTTTTCGGTCTTTACCGCCGCTGCGGCGTGCGTACGGCAGGCAGGCATGTTGAATCCATGGATGAAACGCGGAGTTCCCATGCCCACGTTTTCTCGGTATCCTGTGGGAATTACGGACCCCGTATAATTCCTGTGGGAAATATCTCCACCCCTGAATGGACCGGGATGACGGTCATCGAGGCTTCACAGTTTACAAATTGGTTCACGTTTATGGGGTTCGCTCTGCTCGATTCCACGCACTCTCTTAGCCGAGTGGTATTCACGCCCCGATTCTCACTTCGGAAAATATAATGGCGATGATTTTTCTAATAACCTGATCTAATACGATTATAGCAGCAACGATTATTCCCTTCAGACTAGAGGCGTCGTATGTTTGTTTGATGGTCGGCCCAGTTAAGTTGTCTTTTAACTGAGTGTCGTCGGAGACGATTCGAATGACGTGCAGAAACATATTATGGGAATGGTATACACGATACAACGCACGGGCGCACGAGTACTCTGAACATGTTTCGGGAGGTGGGAAATTTGCAATCGGACACGTGGTCAGCACGTGCCGGTACTGCCCTGCGACCGGATTACTCGTCTGGTCTGAGTTACGCGCGCACAGGGCCATTGGGCCAGTTTTCGTGGAGGATGTCGAAACCCCACGGTGCTGCACTACGCAGGGGAACACCCGTGTTCGTTGTTAGATTTGCTCGAAAGAAAACAACGTTCTTGAATACAGGTTTCAAACTTCTCTGCCCCAATCATACAGAACTCTTTCAAAATTATCCGGAGAGATTTTTTTTTTTTTTTTTTTAATTCTAGACAAAAGAAAATTCTAAGAAGCATGGAATAACACGTCAGCCAGGATATTGGATTCTGGCAGAATGAAACGGAAATGATTTTCGTGTGTAAAAATAAAACACGGAGGTATCTATGGGAGTAGTATCGACGTTTTGGATGTACTAAAAGGTCCGTAAATCTGAGTCACTGTAATTTGAAGAGACGCAAAATCTTTCGTTACAGCAATGGTCCATTTTTTCCGACCGATAGAGCTGCGATCGCGTAAGTCTCTTCCCTTTCGGGTTGCAGGGCTGAACGTAAGTGGTCTCTGTGAATACAGCTCACACCGTACTAAATCGCTAAAGGTGCGAAGGAATTCTGCCTTATACGACAGCTCTGCCACGCGTTACATTTTTTGGAGATCCTATTTTCACCGAATCGCCGTTTCCTACAAGTCTATTTTGAACGTTAAAAGGAATAGCACTGACGAAGTGATTCAAAGAGCATATTTCAATTGGCTTTACAAACTGCCCCATTCCGGGCCGAAAAATTGAATTCACCGCGGACCACTTGCATTCCGAACGAACCGATTTTTCTCTTTTAATTAACAAACCATTATCGGTAATTTCATTAAAATTTACGGCCTCGTGATAATTAGCGTTGCACGTGTCTGATTTGCAGTCTACTTTCGGCCGTCACGAAGGTTTCTCCGGCACTGTTCGCCACCAGCTGGTCCGTGATTACGCCAAGCTATATGGGTAAGCGTATCGACACGAGTGTCGAGCGTAGCACACTGAATCCCGTGTACTCGTACACGCCCGTAATTACGCGAATGGTTCGACCGAGTACCGGCATCCCGATGAGACACACGGCAGCCAAAACCAGCATGTCAGTGAATACAGGGAAACGACTCCCTCAACCGATATAAGAACCAACAACGACGTTGACTTTGATGATGATTGATCCAAAATCATTAGCTCTTTATTTTTTTCAATCATCTGCTTCTATTGATATAGGTATGTGAGAGGAGGGAGTGAAAGTCCAACCATGTTTGATATAGGTTTTGAACCGCGCGACCACGGCAGCCCCGGACTCTCCTCGGTTCTCAGCAAACTGTCAAATCTTTTAAATTGAACCAAAGATCGGGCGAAATATTACAGGCGGAACTGAAAAATATACATCAGTACAGACTTTTGTCCTTGGCTCTCAAACGGTTGTAAATTATACACTTAGGCCAGCTTAAGACCCTGTGTGCAGAATGAAGGAAATAACAGCATAATGAAATATGATGAAGAAAAGGAAGGAAAAGAAAAACGTGTTTGAACAAACGTACAGATAGTATACGTATACAGGCGCAGCATTGAGCTGGTGTAAACTTGGAAATAATTTTATTAACTCGGATAGGTGTTCCGGGCTTCTGGCTTAACGTTATTAAACCCTGGCTTATTTCCCTACAATAAACTGGCGAAACGCAGCAGTAGACAGCCGAGGGTGACGACGAGTTGTTAATTATCGTATTCAGGCGGTGAGAAAGGGTTATCAGTTCGGTGACTCGGCCTGAATAGCGAAGCTAATACTACGACCTAACTTGTTTAGGCGATGCAGGTATATACGCGTGCACCTGTCTGCTTGCCGACAAGAACCCACCATTGGGAAATTTTACTTATTATCCATCATCTCTGCATGAATCGAAACAGAGAGAAAGAAGACCTAAATGAAAGACTGATTGCCCAAGCCTCACCATTATTCAACTCTTGTAACGTCGAGGAAGGACCGATTCGTGGCTACCACCTTTACTCTTTCTGCCTGGATTATTGATTTCTTCTTTGTGTATTTTTTTTTTTTTCGCCAGAGCACAATTAATTTTCAAATATTTCAAGTTCAAATATTCCTGTATAATGCAACCATGCAATTTAGTCCGCTTAAAGTTAAGCTGCATGTAAGGAGATCGTCTTGCGAAAAATTGTATCGAAACGGCGAGCTAATCGCAAAGCATCCTGAATAGAATTGGCTTGGAAAGTCTGAAAAGTGCCGGAGAATATACATTATTATTTTTATATGCAGATTCCCAGTAATATTAAAACCATAATGTGTATAAGTGTGTACGACTGACTCTATAAATAACAATGCACAATATACGCGTACGCGGAAGCACGCCGTGGTAGATATACTACGTAGACGCCCTGTATACAATTCGCTAGTATAAACAGCCCAGACTCTCGGCATTGGCGAAGCCTGCCACGGTCGTATAATCGGCTCGTTGACTAACGAGCGCGTGGTGCTGACAGCCGCCGATTAGGAGGTGATCTTCGTTGTAGTTCCTTTATTATTATACATTCATTTCCCACCATCGGTGTCGCCGTTGAGCGACCACCCAACTGGTATCAAGGCCGAAACGATCCAACACCCTTGCCAAAGCTTCGCTCTTCCATCGTTGGCATGCGAAAATCTATGAATTTAAATGTCTTTCATTTCTTTGTACAAACAAGGCGTAAGGAGCACGAAATATAAAAACGATACATCGAAACGAACGCAAAGAACAACCTTGCATAACTTTGTGAGCGTTGATGTTATACACTGGCGCTCAAAAGTATTTTGACGAAGACAGTAATTGAGTTGAATACGTGCAAGAATAAACTACAAAAATCAACAATATTATTTGTTGAAAAAAATTCGATGTTCTACGTAATTGTTAAAAAATGAACTCTCGATTACTCGAAAATAAAGTTAAAATAAAGAAAAGTAAGAAAAACGATTGGTCAAAGTAATAACGGATTTCATATCATCAAAATACTTTTGAGCGCTACTGTACACGAGCTTAATTCCAATTTACAAAAGAGATCCTGTGGCTTTTCAGTCGCACGGCTCTCCGTACATATGGTAGCTGCGAAACAGAAAAGTTGTCGAGACGTGGAAAACTTGAACGCATTAGATGTATGAAATAGGAATTGTTGAATCGATGCAGGGACTGTTGAACTATAACGGTTTTGTTTCACCGGTAATGAGTCACCTGCGTGGGTACCGACCCTGCACCAAGTATCTAAACCTCCCACCAAAATCTCGCAGGGGTTGGTGGGTTATACGGAAGGAGCGATTGAAAACTGCATACCTACACGTCCACACCATGGCTGCGTGCAGAAGAAATATCACACACCGAACGCACGCAGCGCTGCAATTACGAGCACCGTGGTCATTTATGAATCACCAACCAATCAACCGTCAACTCGCGAAGCGTCCGTGTGAGTGTGCTACGCCTAACGCGCGTGCGGTGTTATGACCTGCGCGAGCAATTAAATTCTCGTAACTATCCCACGCATTGAACAGACCGCGCGCGATAATGTTACGGTGTAGAAGGGGGCGGGGGTATCCCTCTCCCTTCTACCCACCTACCTCTACACTCACTCGGCAGGCGGCAGGGCGGCGCCCTTGGCCCTGTAGCAGGGACCCCCTGCGAACACGTCGCAGACGCCTGCGCGGATATACGGTATAACGTGCAGGCGCTAGCCGGCATATGCGATAGACGCGAGAGAATCCATGACAGGTAGATACTACCTACGTATGCACCTATATTAGAAGAACCACGATTGGTCAGTTTGAAACAGCAACGGTCGATCACTGTACAACTGCATGTTTGCATAAACTAAATTTCCCGTACGCGTAATGAACATTACATAGGTATATTTTGTACAGCATAGGGCTGAGAATTTCACTTATATCACACAATTGCGCAATTGACTTTATACTTTTTGTACATGCAATCTAATATTGTTTACGCTTAACGTGTAGGTAAACGTAATCTCTTGCTGTTTATCGAATGATTGCAGAATCGCTGGGTGCCCGTAGATTCATTTGAATTTCGAATTGGTGTAATACGAAGATGATCGGTACGATTGTATCGAAGCACCTCATTGACCGCTCGACTGCTTCGCACATTCGAAGTTACAGGGTAAAAATTGTCCACCAAATTCGCAAGGGATGTATTAAATGTATAATTCACGTCGCAGTTGCTTATGTGGAATGTGAATTTCAGATGGAGAATCGACAGAGAAGAAGGTTCGGATCAAAGTTCCGATTTCCGAATGGTCACATTTCAGACATATCGCTACACGGAATGACTAAAATTCCGAATGGTCAATAATCCAAACGTTACCAACCTTCGCATATGCCGTCAATCGTTTACCGCATATGTAAAAATTGCTAACATTTGAAATATTGACCGTTGAGAAATATCTTGATAGTACGGAGTTTCGACCGTTTGGAACTTGACCCGCACCCAAATAAGAATACATCCGTGGATGAGCAGTTTTTTCAAATATGAACGTATTACGTAATTTTTTCCCCTCTTCCCTCGTGCCGCAGTTGTGTTAATTTTCTCGCGATATGCAGAATTGTTGATTTACAGATATTCAGTCTTGCCAGTTTTTTCCATGTTTCATTCTCAATCGTTTATTCGATATTTTTGATGATCGGAGTATGACCTCCGGCCCCAAAAGTAAACTATGACATGCCCATTTAATAAAGATTAAGGCGTATATCGTTGCGGGTGTTTCAAAATTATTCGTTGTAAAATCAATGGACTGAAGATTTTTTAAACTGCACAGAGGTAACTCATGCGAAGCTGTGAGGTATACAACTGCAGTACAAGTATTTTCCTTATATGTATATTCGCATGCTGCTCGCCTTCTTTCCTTCACCCCTTCGCCATTCCGTCGTCCGCGCACAAATACTCGATTCACGCGAGACATAACGGCGGCGTCGATCAGTTAGGCGCCGAGCGTCGCGACGTAAGCCTCACCTCACCCCTCGACGTAACGAAAGTCTGGACGTAAGGTATATACGACTTACGGCATACATGCATATATTGCACCGGCAGAAATCGGAGTAACGAGAAAACAATGGGAGATACCTAGTGTTGAGTCAAAAATGAAATGAGCGCGATCTCCCACGTAACGTAGAACGTTTATCTTTGCACAGAATCTTTCTTTTAAGCTAAACAAACTTTTTAGGGGATGCCACGGTGGAAAATCGTAAATTATTTCTTCTATGATACCCTAATACCCACACATATACAGAGTCATTGATTGGGTCCTGAACACGAGAATAACCGACGCAGCCTGCACTTTACTTTCACTGGCACCCGCAAAAGCTGCTCACAGCTCTCTCTCTCTCTCTCTCTCTCTCTCTCTCTCTCTCTCTCTCTCTCTCTCTCTCTCTCTCTCTCTCTCTCTCTCTCTCTCTTGCCGACTTCCGTCCGATATCGTTGTTAGCTGCCCTCTCAAAGTGCCATGAGCGAATTGTGGAAACCAACGCAAACCAACGCGTTGCGTACATGGATAGGAATCACCTCTTCGATAAATACCAATCTGGTTTCCGAGCTGGTCATAGCACACAGGCTGCCATCCTTCGACTCACGAATGCAATCCGCTCCGGCATCGACAACAGGCAGATAACGATCATCACATTCCTCGATTTTAGTAAAGCCTTCGACCGTGTTGATCACTATCTGCTGCTATCGAAATTGCACGACGTCGGTTGTACACTGCAGGTCATTGGATGGTTCCACAGTTACTTAACTGGAAGAACCCAAGTGGTCAACTCCGAAAATTGCAATCTCTCCGTAGTGGGTCAAGCGGCGTCAGGAATTCCTCAGGGCTCGGTCCTGGGGCCGATACTCTTCAAGATTTTCATCCGAGACCTACCTCTCGTGCTGACGCACTCCCAGCACGCGGCGTATGCGAACGATGTACAAATCTTCATACACTGCTCCCCTAGGAATCTAGACAGATGTATCGTTTTACTCAACTCCGATCTTGAAGCCGTACTTGGTTGGACCGAGCGAAATGGGCTCACACTAAATGTATTGAAGACCGAAGTCATGATCGCTGGCTCGGCCCGCTACCTAAACGCCATAAATACCCGCCTCCTCGCTCCGGTCCAAATTGGCGTCACGCCGCCCAAGTTCTCTACCGTGGTCAAGTGCGTTGGTGTCTCGTTAACGTCGACGCAGTCATGGGGTATCCAAATCACGGCTGTACGCGGAAACATATTTGATACGCTCGCACAGTTAAAAAGAAACAGCGACATGCTCTCGTGCAGACACCGCGCTTGGCTCATCGAGGCCCTCGTGTTTCCGATCCTCGATTACTGCTGCGTTGTGCTACCTGATGCCACGCAGGAGCAAAACCTGGCATCAAAACGCGCCTTCAATACCTGCATACGCTTTACTTACGATCTTCCGCAGGATGCGCACGTAACGGACTCATACCGAAACCTCGCATGGCCTGACCCGGGAAAGCCTCGCCTATATTTCCTCGGCGCTGCGACGTGCTCGGTGCTGCAAAGTTCCGTCCCGTCTCACCTTCGGAAATTATTGTTTTTTCGCAATGAGATGGCAAACCGACACGTTCGTGGCACAGACCTCGACCTTTCCCTACCGTACTACAAAACCGTCGTAGGTCAAGTTGACTCCTTCGTTTTCAGAGCTGTCTCGCTCTGAAATAGTCTCCCTTCATCTGTGCACTCAGCAACGTCCCTAATTATGTTTAAAAATCGGCTCTTTGCTCATCTATTAAGCAGCGAAATAATTGTATAAACATACAAAATGGAAAATATAACATATAACATAAGACCGCCGCTCAACCCTGTATCTATTCTACTCTGTACCCTCTGCTATAACTGTAACCTTGATTAACTGTATCCAAATTAAAAAATCTAGGCATTTGAGTCAGTGGTATGTAAGAAAAATTATATATTTACTCACACTCTTAGCTGAAATCAAAACATCGTGGCATTTAAGTTAATAGTATGTCAGAAAAATTATAATCGCCAATGTAAAATCACCTCTCATCTGCTCCATGGGCTAACACCCAGAGCGAAATATATATTCAATCAATCGATCAATTTCTTGCAATGCTCTGTGGCTACCTTGTCTAATATTGCCATAAATATATCTATCTACTTATCTATCTCTGAACGGTCAGCGTTCAGCAACGAATAAACCTGTGTATGACATAACAGTATAGGTAACAGAGCAGCTTGTGATGGGAAGCGGAACTGCATCTCGAGCCTCCAATACAGAATCTTACGACCTCCCAACGCATGCATTCGATTAGCTGATCCGTGCTTTTCGTATATCGGTAGTAATTACACGCTTTGGGTAAAATGTCTTCTACGTAGTTCCCAACATTTCATGACCTTTCTTATATACATCCAGCACAATGAGAGGTGTGAATTCTGCATTCGGAGCCTTCAAGCGATTATACGCAGAGATGAAATCAAAAAAGCGACAATTCGAAATTTTCTCCAAATCAAGGCGATTTGTTTGGTGCGCATTTCGAAATAGGGTAAGCCGTGACCCGTCTGCGTATTGGCTGTCAAACTGTAGTTGCACAGTGATCTTGCACGTTGGTATGCTCTATGCACAGATATAACGAGTACGTTGGCACAACCGCGGCGCCGGTGACGAGCATCGTCGTCGTCGTCGGCGGCGTCTTATAATATGACTGCGGTGTCGCGACGCTTCCACGACGTTCGTCGCGTGACGCACTCGGTGGTTACGGTGTACAGATAAACGCAGAACAGTAGGTATGTACATACAACTACAACACGTGTGTACACCCACCACCCTATATTATACGCAGCTATACGCGGGTGCAGGTTTCGATTGCGTTACGTGACGTATAAGAGTCGAAATCTCACTCAAACATAATTCACATATAACATGCTGGTTTTTTTTTTTTTTTTTTAAATTTTTTTATCGTACATACGGATACGAGTATACGGTTATACCATATACACATACATTATACGTATAATATGGGACTAGAGTATGTCCCATAAAGTCCTGTTTAAATGAAGTAAGCTGAGCGTTTGAGGAGAGCGAAATACCATTCGCATTTTCGCACATTTACACGGAATCCTTGCAACACCATACCGCACGGAAACTGCGATTTTCGGCATATGATTATCGTGCGTAATGCGATTAATTTCCAGGTTCACAAGATAGTGAGCCGTGCGGGAATAGCACGTTGTGTATGAGGGGCGGAAATCGGTCTTCCAATCGCGATGCGGTATTTTTTTTTTCTCGCCGTAGTTCTATCGAAAAACTGCTGTCATTTAGGTACGTACGCACAGCGAGAGCGGGCGCAGATTCCACTTTACGACCAGTAAAGCAGGAATCGGAGAAAAAGTATCGTTTCGATAGTCCGCGACGGTCAGGGTTTATTGTCGGATACACGATGAGGTGCCTGCAAAGTCGCGTGTCGCGATCGAAGTACGACAGGGGTGCTTGTGCCATGGATCGACACACGACCGCGGTACGATTGTGAATCAACCGCGGTCTCGTGCGTGCGTGCACGCGGATGCGACGGCCGGCAACGCGGCGCGGGACTGAAACTATTTCAAAGCATCGTGTGTCACTGCAGCGGACCAGCCAGCACGCAATATTTACAATTAGGCGAGTGCGTGAGCGAGCCGGCGGGCGGCGGTGGGTTTGGATAGGATGTCGGAGGGGTCGAGCCGAGCCACCCGGACCGAACGGCGCGACGCCTATGAGTCAAAGCGACGCCGAGGCCCGCGCCGTCCGCCAAGGGTCGAGACTTCTGACGCCCCCAAACCTGGCCGATTTCACTTATAATTATGCGCGTCATCCCCCATTGATGACGTTGACGTCGCCGGCGTCGCTTACCTCATCGCCGTCTGGATAGCGCGGCCACGTATATACCTACGGCGCGGTTAGTCCCGAATTATATCTGTAGGTCTAGGTGCTGGCGGTTTGGGACTATGGAATATGAAGCACCGAGGTGAAAACCGCGTACGCGACGTCAAGTCATCCGGTGATTCAGGCTTTCTATTTATCGTCAATGCCCGCGATGGTGCAAGTCCCGATGAAAATTTGTCACATTTTCTGTTTTGGATTACTTGAAAAGTAGAAACTATATAGAATCAATTGGAGAAAAAAAAATAAACTTTTCACTGTATAACAAGAGTATTCGGATTCGGATATTCGGATAGTTACAACTATATATAGGGAAGAATTCAATTTCTCTAAATACTGTTAACCTTAGGGAAGGCGGCTGCATTCCGGGTTTACATCTTCGCAGATTTCCACTGCAGCATGGCTGTACCTACAGCTGTCGCCGTAGCGATATTGTCATAAAATAGGACAGGATATCGTCATCGTACAGGATTGTTCATTCGCTGTTGATCGTGAGACTCGGCAGATAGAGTGCCACTAATGCAGGCACTGGGTAGAACGGCTGTCATGCGTCAATCGCACTGATTGTGTTCATCGTCAGCAATGAATGATCACAGATATCTTTGATGAACGAAGAAAATGCAGATTCGGGACGTGATAGATCGAGGTTCAGACTTCCCGAGGCTCGTTGTATGCGGGTGTTTATAACCAGCAGCTGATATCCACCAGCAATGGACATCGTCTAATTGCCAGTTTTCAACGAAACGACAAGTCGACTATTACGTATGGAGATACAAATTCCAAGTCTTCGTAAAAACTGTTTACAGACAAAAATCTTGATGCATAATACCGTTCAAATTAGTGCAGAAAACAATCAAGCCGTTAAAAACAATCAAACAATAACTTAACCGACCGATTCACACAGAATACTTATCAAACAACAGTAAAACGTGACACAATTTGTATTATTGTCAGAAAATACTAACATCGTCCGCCTGCACCTGGGACCTCGAAGACCCGTGCACGACTTTCGTTTCTCTATATATTCTAAAACGAAGGGTTGGATCTTGTCGTCCCCGGGTGTACAGGTCCCTTATAGTACTACCGCTAAATTCCTTCGCCGAGTGGAGCTAAACCCTCCCTAAAGGTATATCCTGAAAAATATGTCCCCGGAACATGAATTGCAATGTGCCTTGAAGGACAGCGTCGATTTCACCCTGTAACCTTTGTTTCCGTATAATTATATACCGTTTCAATAACTTTCCGTTGGATCGCGAGTGTGTGGCCCGATACACCATGCACTGATAATTGTGGAGGAGAGTTCTAAATAAAAACAAGATTTGCCAGAAATGAAATGAATAAAACTGTCGGGAAGAAACAAATTGGTAGACTAAGCATTCGTAACTCCGAATTCAAATCTGTGCATTATTTCTGCGACACATCAAAACTAATCCCGATTTACGAATACTGTACTGCGATAAGTTCCGGTTCCTGTTTGTTTTCATTCGTCGTCGTTGCTGAAAAAAAATCACGCCGTTGGTCACTTGACGCGATTTTAACAGCCGCAGTCGACGGGCGGGTAAAGCACCGCGCCCGCAGATTGAAATGTAAATTTTAATCTCCGAAAATTGGCGCAGGGTGATTCACTGGCACCCCTTGGCCGAGAGAGATTAGCCGTATATGCGCAGAGCCATCTTTGTACGTATTGCACGCATGCACAAGGTACGAGGCATACGTGTGAGCCTTGCTGTATCCTAAACGGGTAATTTCACGAGTCCTTGACTACTGCAGAGATTTGCGCATCCCTCGAGATGACTAAAGGAAAATCAAAAGGGACGCGCGGGAATAAAGGAAAGGGAAAAACGCATTCCCTCCTCGTTGCGACAGCGGGAGGGGAGGGGAGGGGAGGGGAAGCTGCGGGTCGCGCCGCCGCGTCAAGTCCCTAAACACACCGAGGACGCCTCAACAGGTCCATGAATTTTATTTCTCAACCATCGTTGAATCCACGCTCCGTGGCTTCGGCTAATCGTACACGATCGACTCTTGATGCTTCGCGATGCGCAGAATGAAATCTCAATTGGCCGATACAAATCCCTGTTACTTTCAATTCACGGTTCGGAAATTCGAAAGAATGCTTGTTCTTTTTTCTTCTTCTTCAATCACATACGTGCGAAATAGCCACACGCCAAAAGTGTCCGACGACAAGTCCTATTTTTATTGAAACTGGATTTGTTTTCTGCCCCTATGCTTCGAAATTTCCGCGCGCATGTCCCTTCCAAGGCATAGGATTCGAAATAACTTATGAGTCAAAAAACGTGGTAGGTATCACGCTTCATAACTGTCAGAGAATAAACATGGGACGATTATGAAAATATTTTCAGACATGCAACAATTCCCTTTCAATGAATAAGTTATTTGTGTTTTCAACAGTTTTGACTAACAATAAGTTAAATTAGGCTTGTCTAATCAACTATTACGCAGCCGACTGTTGCATATTATTTTTTTTAACGCACGTCGCGTTTCTTCACATCTCTCTATTTACCCTCAGCACTGTCATAATTCAATTCCAATGCCGTAAATGTACAATTTTTTCACAAGCCTTATCATGGGCTGTTTTGGCATCTAGGCCAAGTTTTACGAGTTTCTTTTCTTGGGTCCGACCATGATTCAATCTTTTCAACCTCTCTTTCCGTGGTTCTATTCGATTCATCGAGTACTATGTATAAACCTTATTTTTCTAAAGGATTCGGTGTACATTTGCGGAAATTTTAATGCTTATTGTTAGTCGTTCTCCTGAAAAATTCTGTTTGCTTGACACGGTGACACTGTTATTACACGTCTTCTCGAATATGTATACATGTATGCGTAATGTAAATAATAATTTTCAAGCGAAGATGAAACGTAAGTAAAGTGCGTTTCACGCCCTGTAGCGTTGCGAAATAAATATAAGGTTGTGCATTGCATACGTCTTCGCATTTTACGTATGTGTATACGGTATGTATTTACACGCGTACCTAACGGCTAATAAATGGAGACATCGCCTCGCGCGAACGCGCGCGATATAAATTTGCATCGAAAGTGGCACTTACAGGTTTTGCGAGAGGGGCTGCTGCGCAACGAGCTTCGCTCATGCGGATTCCCGCGTGAGAAGCGTGATGTTCAGCACAGATTGTGAACCTGCACACATTATACATCCCAACAGATTTGCCATTAAATACAGTTTAATATTCATTGCCCGTAGGTATAGTACTATGTATACTACTATGCAACATAAGCTTCCGCCAATCTTGAGACATCCGCAAATGATTTAACCATTTTGCGCCTCGTGCGCTTCAGTTGCACTTTTTTGGTAATTGATTCAGCTGTTAAATTTCCTATGCAAATATTCACGCGAACCTCACTACTTTTTCTTATACCTTGTTTTTCGCCCTTAATCGACTTGTTTCATTTCTAATCAGGATTAAAACCAGAAGTTGATGACACTTGGTGTATCCTTGGAGATAACAATTTATACGCTTCTGTCACGCATTATGTTTCCATCCATGATCACATTTACAGTGAGAAATGTGATATAGGTGTATCGAAACACTCCGAGCTGTGGCGGGTACTTGCAGTCTACGTGCAGTCTTTATTTTCATCGCCGTGGGCAAAATTGATTCTTATTTTATTGACAACGCAACTACGGTCCCTCCAAGTTGTTACTGGCTACCTGGTCGGTGTACACGAAATGTCATCACGTCCTTGTCACTCACCGTTCAAATAATAAACTAGACACGGCTGATCCTGTCACGTCTCCTAATAGTAATTATTTCTGGCTCCGATATCTTCCTGTTGATACATGCAATTTTGATCAAATTAATATAGTTCTGACTCTTTATTTCACGCAGCATGTAAAGAGACTCGCTTCTCTATCTTTGCAAGAAATCGAGAAAAACAGAGGTTATTATAATTACCCCCAAAATTTTGAGCATATCCCTAGATTTTGACCCGAAAAAAGAAAAAAAAAAAAAAATTCCAATATCGCGAAAAGGAAAGTACGGATTTTTATGAAGTTGTAGTCAATTAATCGATCCGGCGCTTCGTAACTAATTGTTCAAATTTTAGATTAAATCGGCCCAGAAGTTTTTGAGTTGTACGAATAACAACCTGGAATAGAAACACATTCCATTGAGTAATGTTTTCTGAGCTCTGAACGTATCCGAGCGGGAAGTTCGCAGGCCGATCGATCAAGTCAAGTAAACCAGATCGTCCACTCGATTTTTCCCTGCAGTTAATCGTGATTAGTGTTAGTTTTCCGTTTTTATAGTAATTGTTGGAAAGTGTATTGCGATAAACAAAAACATTTACAATCGTAATACAATTGTTGTTATTAAATACCTTTACCT
Source organism: Neodiprion pinetum (assembly GCF_021155775.2). Lineage (NCBI taxonomy): Eukaryota > Metazoa > Arthropoda > Insecta > Hymenoptera > Diprionidae > Neodiprion > Neodiprion pinetum. Next base: position 94,480 of record NC_060235.2, read on the forward strand.
AACCCTACAGTTTACTATGGCCATAGTCGTTATTCATCGTGATATTGAATTTGAGGAAGAAAAAACAATGGAAATCTTACGATGGGCATACGCAACACTACGTTGATATAAATCATAGACTCTACATGGGCCTGCTTGCGGGGGTAGGTAGGATGTTACACCATATGGCGAGCGCGCAGATGTGTGTGCAAGCGTTTATAAGTAGCTCGTGCTTCTCGTGATGGGATGGGTTTACGTAAGACCCTTGCTACACGGGAGTTTTATACACACATATGTATATATATATATATATATATATATATACACACATATGTGTGTGTGTGTGTGTGCGCGCCCAACCACGCTATTATATTGCATTCCCACCTTCCTGAGGTCTACGTTATACTCGGTTCAAAGTACTCGCGTCACGGTATATAAGTACACAGGGTAGAGCGCGTGGCCCCCTTTCTCGAATATTTCGCCTATTATCCCAACTAGCCGTTTACTGCGCAGACTGTGGATAATACGGACTATGGACAAGAGCGTCGATTTATAAATACGAACGCCGATCTTACCCTTCTTTTTCGTAGACCATCTTCTATGTTATTCCTACTTTTCAGAGATCGCGTATGTAAAGTGAAGGTGGCACATATAATTATGAAATTCGAAATTTACTGTCTCTTTACCATTGACGCATTGACCCTTTCAAACCCTAACTACGGCAACTCAGTAATGCAGGTTCTGAATTCCAAATTCGTATTGAAGCCTGTACGTTGTATTTTTTCGACCATTGTTGATCCTTTTTCAACTACATAACTGATGCATCACCTTCTCTTCACCCGACGAAACACGTTAGGAAAAATAAAAATAATATTACGAAGATCGTTGACACGAATTTTTTTCACAAAACCACATGATCTGGAAAAAATATTTAAATAAGCTATCTTGCAATAATGGTAGACGGTTGAAGCCCACTTTCTAAAGTCTGGCAAAATGATGCACGAAATCTCCAGGAGGCTAGCCGTAAGATGTATGTTTGACGAAAAAGTATCTCGTCACCTCTGCACGCGTACACATGTATCAGAAGAAGAATAACGTGCAATGTAAACGGAAGGGGTGTAAATGTAGTCAGCTTATAGTGCTAATTTCCCGGCCAGCTGCGGTCAAGGAATGACAAGAAAAAAAAAAAGGCATAGAAAACTGAAAGAAAAAAATCAATAAAACTTGGTAAGCGAAGGAAACAAACAGGAAAGAATGGGTGTCCGGACGACAGTAAGGCGAGCAAGGGAAGGGAAAAAACATGATATTAACGAAAGCACTGCGAAGGTAGAGCCTGCGCGTAACGCTCATCGTCGTGCCGCGTGGTGAGACCGCATAGAAACGCGGATATACTCGTATAGGTACGCGTCCCCCAGCCGGGTTGAGCGGAGGTGCCTAGGGGGGCCTAGGCACGTAGATTACACGTCTACGCACCGTGATCCATAAAAATGTCCCCCCAGTCATCCCCCCGGTAGCTCGTGCTCGTGGCATCACCTGCCCTCGGCCTGGGCAACCAGAGCTTATACACACCCTCCTCCCATACGGCCGTGCGTGCGGTAGGTGAATAAGGCACAGACCCCCGCGGAGGGGAAGTTGGGCCAGGTGATGACTCACCCTAAGGCTCCCGGTTAACACGGCGAGGGGTCGCGTCACTGCAATGCCACGGCAAGCGGGTAAGTGCTGCACCAGGCCGTGAAATGCATATAAGAGACCTAAGGCACCCATACTGCAGATTATACGTATGCCTCATATTCTACCCGGTACGTGTAGACACCACGTTGCGCAATTTGAATAATACGCACGCGTCCGGAGCACGGGTACGAAGGGGGCAAAGGAGCACCCGTGCGACCCGTGAGTACGGACAAACAGACGGACAGACGGACTGCGGGATGTGATTTATACGATATACCCGTGTCCCCGCTAGGTAGAACCGGAACCCCGAGGCTGGAATCGAAAAGGGGAATACTACTATATCGAGAGGAGGAGAGATTGGGGGGGGGGGGGGGGAGGGGGGGGGGGGTTAGCTCAGGAAACACTAAACGCACACCCGGCACCCCGAGTATTTTGAATAGGCGAGGCACTTCACAAACGTGCAGCTGGATTTATGCAGAATATTGTTCATACATGGGCATATAGACGCGACTGAACATCTACCAAGTGTCCGATACATGTTACAAACTACACAAATTTCGAAAACCAAAATTATTGGGCACATGAGTTGTGAACATGTCCATTATAGCCTCTATTATAAATTTACGTCATATCCTATATTATGAATACTTGCAACAGAACCGATATAATCTGCGTAACTTACACGCGACGTGAAAATATGTATTACTGATATCGATACATTTCGTGTTGAATCAGGTTTGTTTCATTTATTACTAGGCCGCGCATGGGGATAATTCGATTCTATTACAGATTTTATATTATTATGTCTCCCGGATACATCTCAACATCCGATCATTGAGACTGTTCCGTGCATTATTTCCAATCCTTGATGCTTCCAGATGTTCTTCTTCTTTATCGATCCATCCGTTCATTGAGGCCGCGAATATGGTGAAACAAACTTGAAACCGCTACAGACGATTTCCGTTTCGTATATCGGTGACGTGGAAACGTCGACAACGGAAGGGAAAGACAATACGAGTTAACTGATACATCTTGATGGGTTTCCTCCTGCTCCGGGACAATTGGCTAAGCCGTTCATGTTATTAAAGTAACGTCATTCCTATTCCAGCTACTTCTCCTTTCTGTTTTTGTCCATTCCATTGTTCCTTTCCGACCCATGATATCGAGTTCGTGTAAATCGGAACGAAATACACGTGAAAAAGATGATTGACGTTAGCAGCTAAGGGAAAAATTCTTTAAAAATCAGATCATGCTCGCATTTTCAGTAGGTGGTAGCTTCGGAAGGCAAATTCAATTCACGATTAGTCCACACAATTGAAAGTCAAGGCCCAAAACGATATCCGGATTGAGGGTAGAAAACTTTTGATTAAGCTGCCTGTCGATTTGGAATTGAAGGAGTCGAAACGAACAGAGCTGCGCAGACAACCTGTGCGTCGAGAAATATGACGGGGTGTCTTCTGACTCGAACGGAAGATGCGGAGTAAGAACTGTCAAATCACCCCCGAAGTCCAAGAACTGTAACACTTTGTACAACTCGCCGGAAGAGAAGGGCTATTGGAACGATGAGAAGACCGACCTGCAGTTAGGGTGCCCCTCGGCTACAGCCACAGGTGAAGCGACGGAACGTTTTCTTTCATTCAAGACTACCAGGCCCATATTTCACCTCGCTCGGCTCCTAGTTCTGCATCACCCCTCCGGGGGAATGAACTGGCTTAAAGTTGAATGAAAGGCTTTGAGCAGCAAGTAGCAAGAGAGAAGGAGCTGGAGGACAAGTAAGAGACCTTAGAGGAGTGGCTTTGCGCACCGCGCGGTAGCACGGTGGTGGTGTAGCCAACCTCCGATCGGGTGCTAACTATTCAGCCGCGTGGAGAGTTGGTATGAATGAACCGGCGAATTCTCAATGGAAGAAGACGTAACATGAGCTACGTAGGGAAGCCCTGGCTCTGCCCCTGGTCTTTCTAATTGTCTCGAGACAACGAGGCACGCGTTAGGTGACGTTGTCACTTGGGTTCACGAAATATAAGAACGCCCAGAGGAGAACGGACCAAGGCGGACCCCGTTCAATCAGAGCTTACCGTATGCTATAGGTGCGTATGCTAAACGCATTACACTAGACGAAAGACACGGATATTGAACGGCTGAAGAAAGAATTCGTCCGGTCCTGCATCCGCGAATCAAGAAAACACACGTGACTGTGGTCGAATATGAAGAGGAAGACCCAAACGACATTTGTATATTGCGCATCTAGCGAAAAGGTACGTTCCATTTCGCGCAGTTTTCGATTATCAGGCAACGCAAGCCGAGCTACAGGCATGAGTATATACCTATAATGTAATTCATTATCAGTTATCAAGAGCGGTGGAGAAAAACTAATCTTTCAAAGGATTTTTTTCCTCAGCAAAGTCTCTGCGCATCAATCTTTACGGGTCCCTCGAAAAATGTGCATTAACCCTGGATAAAGAGTACGGAGAAGCATGCGTATGACAAATCAGAGCCTGGAGAAACCCAAGTCCGTTGAAAAGATAATGCAGAATCAACACCAAAATAATGTAACCGGTTAAGTTTTACATATATGTATGTATATATTAGGGAGAGCCAAAAAACTAACCTATCGAATCTATGGTCTTGAAAGGACCTATTTACTGAGAAAAAAATTCTTCCGTTTGGACAAATTTTTAGCTCAATTTTAAAAGGTGTCGCTGGCCATTTGAAATTTCCCTTTTAAAAAAGACTCGAAAAAAATTTCCAAGCACATTTTTGCAGGGAATTAAATTCTCTACAAAAAGACCCCCGAAATGATTTTTTTTACTCCAAATTCGTATACTTACGGGGCGTGAAAGTCGAAGAAAAGTGGAAATATGTAGTATAGCGTTAATACAAAATTATAATCGAACTTTAACGATAAATGAAGAACAAAAACAATTTATTTTGCAAGTAGTGCAATTACATCGCCAGCAATATCCTGCTTTTAACAGACAAAATTTTATCAACAATTAAAAAGAATGTTAACGTTTAAAAGAGCAATAAAAGATAAATAAATGACTTAAAACTCTACTTCTTTGACGAATCTAGTTTATAAACAACATCTTTCACACACCTTATTTCATTTTGATTTTGAGTTTTTTTATTTAATATGGATATTTTCAATTGTAGAGCCCTAAAACTGCATATTTCTACTTATCTTCGACCTTCACGGCCCGTAAGTATGCGAATTTTTGAGTCTAGAAAATCAACTCGAGGGTCTTTTTTAGAGAATTTAATGCCCTCCAAGAATATGCCTTGAAAACTTTTTTATCTCAAACGGTTCAAAAGTAATAGCATTTTTAATGAAACAATAATTCTTTGCGTGCTATTTAAATGGGAAATTTCAAATGGCCAGCGACACCATTTAAAATTGAGCTTAGAATTTATCCAGATGGGAGAGTTATTTTCTCAGTAAATAAGTCCTTTTAAGACCATAGATTCGATAAGTTAGGTTTTTTGGCTCACCCTAATATACATATAATATATATGATCAAGCCTTCAACGTGCTGCGTCGAATCTACCGATTTCTTACCTTCAGCTGTTCCATCATATTGAGAACAATTTTATCACGAAAACCGCAAATATTTTGGGGCTTGGCTCTTTCGAAGAGGCTTCGTTGGTGAATTATTTCCAATTTTAGGTCGTCCGTTACATAAAATAAAGGACAAAATCCGAATTTTTTTTCGCAATTATCTTAACCGAATCGTCATGATAAAAATAACGAAAACGTCGTCGAGAGCTTGCTATAACCGGGGATCGAGTTATACTGCTGCAGGGAATTTGTCAGGGTAGCTTCTAATGATGACTGTTCCAAAACTTCTGTAGAGATTAAAAAAAATTCCAAGATTTTCACCATCCATCGGAATCGCACGAATAAAATTATTTATATTTTCTTTAGGTTTCCGAGTCTAGCTCAATCCCGAGGGCCTACATACGATGCACGAAGTCGACTTTGAGAAATTCCGGAATGGAATCTATGATCAACCGGGGCGTTACAACGCGGTCGTCCGCATCTATCCGTACATGGCATATGGGATCGGTAGGGATGTGAAGCTGCCAAGAGAGGGGCGATGCGGGCGCCACGCGCCGTCAAACAATAGCTGAAATCAGGCATTCAGTCATTGTGAACCCGAAAGCTGTGACATCGAGTTTGGGCAGCTGCACACGCATCTCTCCCTCGACTTGTGACCCACGTTTCACTACAGGGTTTCTGGTTTTCGGCGCGTGCCACCGAATCAGAACTAGCCCCTGTCCGCCCGGGTGCTCGCCCCGTACCTTAAATAGCATGTTGCATAGTACCGCAGTAAAATAAAATGTATTTTCTCTTCAAATTTTATTTTTCTGGGCACATCTCTGTAAATCACGATACTTTTGTAGACCATAATAAGATGCGGACCTTCGGATTAAGCTGGCACAAGTCATAATTTATCAATAATCAATGATGAAAGATGTGTTTTATTCTTTCTTTTCTTTTCTTTTCTTTTTTTTTTTTCTATTATTTGCATGCAATCTAATTTAACCTTTTCGATTTTCAAAATCTAAGATCGAATGCCGTTCACAATTTACTGTGACCACGTGCTACTCGACTCCCGATAAATGACCTGTACTAATCACTTGGCTGATTACAAGGTACACAAAGAAAAAAGACTGCCTGAACTCGCCATGCGAAACATATTTTCTTACGTACTTTTTACCACTGAATCCGAATCTAAAGTCAGAATGGGGGGTCTTCCGGGCCGATTTTCGGTAAATGGCTGTTGAAAGTAAGAAAATAGCGATACAGGGTCGTATGAGTTTTCGAAATTACAATCATTATAACTAGACGTTCTTGGGGTCGCTGAATCCGAATCTGGGGTTGGTTTGCCCTGTCAGGTCAAAATCAAGTTCGTTTCAAGGTCAAAACGAGAAACAACTGTTAAAGCAAAGACAATCGGCATAACTATACGTTTTTGGGGTCGCAGAATCCGAATCTGGGGAATTTAAACTTAAATTATAGATTAGGCGTTTACATGTGATATTCGGAATTTTCTCACCTTTAACAGCCATTTATTGAAAATCGAACCTGAGGATACCCCATTCTAACCCCAGATTCGGATTCAGGGACCCCAAAAACGTATAGTTATAATGATTGTAATTTCGAAAACTCATAGGCCGTGTATCACTATTTTCTTACTTTCAACAGCCATTTACCGAAAATCGGCCCGGAAGATCCCTCATTCTGACTTCAGATTCGGATTCAGCGGTAAAAAGTACGTATGAAAACATGTTTCACATACCGAGTTCGGAGACTTTTTTTTTTTTTTTTTTGGGGAGCCTGTGTTACCTATGCAAGTTTGTCGCACGTGTGCACAGGAGTTCTAGCCATGTAGGTAGGGTATATAGGAAAGCGCAAACCCATCTTTCATCCGGTTTACCCTGGTAAGCTAATGATCCTCTGTAATCAAAACTATGGACTGCGATGTAACATACTGATCATTGTCTGAAATACTAATTGCACTCAAGTACATGCAGAGTGTTACGGGGTAAATATTGATAAAAATTGAAGGTTCGATTCGGATGCGCTGTTAGGGAAAATTAACCCTTTCCTTGCTATTAAAAAAATATATACTCGCACCGTAGACGGCCTTTATAACGCCCTGCGTACTCTTGAGTTGATTTTAATTTCAAAATAGCGATAAGACAATTTCCTATCTTGCACAAGCACACGGGGATTAATTGGCATTCCATATGCCGTGAAGCTTACGCAATCAATGACGTACGTTGCACGCTTGCTGTCGCGATGCCACCCTTCCAGTCGAACATACTTGCGCACACTCATCTGCCCAATGACGAATATGCATAATATTAATTAACTAAAAGTTTAGGTATAACTGATGAATTTTCATCGCTCCTGCACTCGGCATCGTTCAGCATCTGACTGTTCGCGCGCACAGTTTTTTCTGCTCCCTGCTCAACTAACTTTCTTATGTCGCGTGCGTATTACGTCACACCTAAAATTTCACACCGGGAGCTGACAATGGCTATGAGTTAGCCGTTCATTGCCTCTGGGTCAATTTATTCACTTATCGTTTATTAACAGAAACTGTCGTTGATTTGCCAGTGTTCCAAGACAAGACGAAATCGATTTGAAAAAGAGTCGAATAGCAAAACACATGGAATGGGGAAACTGGATTTGAAGAAATAATTCGAATTCAACACCGGCGGCTGCAATTTATTCGGCACATATGTTCGCCTCGGAGATATAATTGGGGATAAAATTCAACACACGCGGCCTCATTGCGATTGGCAAGAACTTGCGTATTATTTTCAATGCGCACCACAAGTTCGCTACCAAAACTGTTAGACAGTGAAAGCAACCACAGATGATGACCAAATGCTCGATTGAGCGGGCGATAAGAGGTCTCTGCAGGAGGAGCTCGTAGAAAAACATATTATCTCTCTGCGGTCTGGATAAATTTAATCTCCCGCTTTTGAATTCATCACAAGAATCTCAACTTGTTCATACATACATGTTCGTTCAATTACCCATTTGTCGTTTCATGTATGTACAAACCATCAGTACTCCGAATGAAAATGCGTTATTGGTCATCACAGAGTAGGTTTTTATCACTTATAAAAAACAGGCGTTTGTTCATACCTCGTGGAAGCGAAGGCGACATTTTACAGGATGGTTAAAGTTTTTCGTATTACTAGAATATTTTTTAGTACTTTTGTTTTTTTTTTTGTTTTGTTTTTCACGGAAGGACTTTGCAGAGATTTATAGATATGTAGATTGTCTGACAATTATAAATGTTCTGCTGACCGCCACCGTGCGTGAATACATTTTTCCACTGCGGAATATTGTTTAACAGGCTGACATTTGTACGGTACTTCCAAATTATCGAGTGCCGAGGCATATCTGACTGCAGTGCTACAGGCTGCCGATTGTATAAAACACAGAGCTGATTAAATCGCATGCATTGAGACGCCTAGACGGTAGAGAGAACGAAATATCCATGCGTTAAATGTATTGGTTATTTGATCTTCGTGGTTAATTTTGATAATTTAAAACAATTATACTGATTATGAGAGAATAAGAGGAGAAAATAACAACATGTGTAAAATTATTGCTCGAATCTCCACCTGTTCATTGTACCGTACCTTCATTTCTAACTCCGGTTTACGGTCCACGCGTAACGAGGATAAACAGAAGCAGCATCTTTGAAGGCCGCATGAAGCGCATGCCGAAGGTGCTTGACGCGCACCTTACACACCGCATTTCTGCATCTCCCCTCCGAAATCTTGATCGCCCATTGTAGCACGTGCCTTTGAAGCTATGCAGGTTGTGTTTCCGGTGTAAAGCTAAGAAGAAGGAAGAAGAATAGGGAGAAGACCGGGTAGCAGCTAAACTCGTCTCGTCTGAATTGTAAACCACCAACTATGCATTATGTAAGGAGTATTGTAACCGGGTCGCAAGGGAGGAATAACATTATATTTCCGCTCCACCAACCTGTTGTCAAATGCGTCGACTTCTTTTATTTCCTCGTGAGGCACGAGGAGAGTACCAACCGACACAGGCATCGTCGGCACCATGAGTCTCAAGGCGGCGTCACGGAGTAGGGTGTGCCGCACCCTGCCTATTATACACATCAACCAGAGGTAACGTTCAGCGACGTTCTTCTTGTGACGTAGAAGAGCATGACGTCACAACTCTGACGCAGTGGTTTCAAGACACGAGTCTCAGAAGTCAGCTGCTTTTTGTTCCGAGGTGGATTGCGTCTTCCCAGCTTCCAGCTACGGAGTTCAAATTCCTTTCCACACCCATGCACTGCATTTTCCTCGATGTCTCATGCTTGCATTCATTCTCAACTCAGTTGCAATGCGACATTGCGCGTGGTCTAAACAACGTATCTGAACAATAATGAGAATATATAGGGATAATGAAGCTGACAATAACAATCAGTTAGGTACGCGCGCATGCCGCAACGAAGGTGTCGGTGCAAAAGCACCTCTCCTCCCGTCGTTCACTCTTCCCTCCAATCCCGTGGCAGTTTAGTTACTGCATTGTTAGTCGCGCAGCTGTCTCTCGCACAACACCCCAAAGTCCCGCCAGCGTGTAAGTGCGTTCCTGCATACGCGACGGTGACGACGAGGACGACAACGACGTGCGACGTACGGCCCCCATGCGTGGCCCCCGTAGAGCCACGTCATACCACCTGGCCTGCTACCACGCGCCTGCGGATCCACTGCACACGAATGAACACCGGGCCCACCAGGTAAGGCCGGTAACGCGTAGTGTAGCTGATACACGCGGAGATAGAAATAGGGAAAGGGGTGCGCGATGCATTCGATTATACGGACGATAACCGAGGGCGTGAATGTGCAGGAGAATATATAGAGATTGCGGCATTGTATCCAATTTTCGATTAGTAGAATACGCGGATCACTGCAGGGTAGTTACTTGAAGCCCATATATAGGCGGGGAAACGTCCGAAAAAAAAATTACAGGAAGTTGGACTGAATATCTGGCATTTATGTATTTAGTTATTGCATGTTCGGGACGGTGCTGAATACTTTTCTTAACACTAACGATTTGGCGTGCAAAGCTGACTTAAGAAAACGACGGAGTACGCGAATCATATTTAGCACTTTTTCCAGAATAATGAAATCGTTTTAAATTCCCGGTCTCGAAGATTCGGAAAACTGACGTAGGATTGCGGTAAACACGGAATTAAAATATTAGTAGCGTACCATAAACTTGAAATGAGGGAGAACCTGTTGTAATTGCATTTAATGTTTTCGCCATCTTGTTCCGATGGCTACACAAGCACAATCGCAACCGCTATTACTTCCCGAGGTTTGGATAAACGACATCATGTCAAGGAGAACAATAGTGCCACTCAATGGCCAACACACACAGACGAAAAGATATTTTGGATTTTTGGATTCAGTTCACATGTCCGTATCAATGGTTTTTAAGTAAAAATAAAAAGTAAACAATGAAAAATGAAAAACTCGTGTGTCGCGCGTGCATTGTTGCTAGTACAGATAAGATTGTGATGAGGCACGTGTCACTTTGGCGAGCATATATTGAACCCGGTCCGTTCACTTGTAAGTTTATTATAAAATTGATTACGATGAGTTGATAAAGAATCCGAGGAGACACATTTTTTAAATGAATAAAATTATGAAACTCGTAACTCTGCGGCTACAGGAAATATTGTTGGAAAATTTACGCATGAATAATAATGCAGTGGAAAATGAAAAATCAGCGAAAATACATCCGTACGGCAAAAGCTAAAGCCTGCAAGTCACGGACCAAATTAAACTTGTCATAGATAGCTCCTCGCACCGCGAGTTCATCCAAGGTTCAATATACCTATATAGAAATGCGTAAGCAAATTTATGTACACACGGACAAGTAGGGATAACCTCATATTATACAGCAGTGAAGCAAACACATGCTGATTGACAGTACACGGTCATTTATTCGTTGCTGAACACAAGTGAGACTGACATTCTAATTGTAAGTGGCGCCCGTATAAGCGTCTTTCTCTCTCTCTCTCTCTCTCTCTCTCTCTCTCTCTCTCTCTCTCTCTCTCTCTCTCTGCCCGAGTCTCGCGTTTAGCAACAAATAAATAACCCCGTATACGCATACCGCGTGTACATATGAAACAAGTTGGATCCCCGTAATTGAGGAAAGGATCACAGTTATTTATCTATTGTAGATAGATATGCGAGGATTAGTACAGCTATAGCGTACCTAGTTATCTACCTCACAATCAGACTGTTTTTTTTTTTTTTCTTCCTAGGCAATCCGTTATTTTATTCGATCGACATTTATTTATTTTTTACTCTTGATAGTAGTATTATTGAAACTGGACGCGGCGGTACCCCGATAAAAAAATCATTATCTCACCCAGCTCGAACCTCGCATGATAAACACAGCACCGTCGTATTGAGATTCATATTGTTGAACGAGCTTAATGATATTACATCCGTATTATCGAACATACGCAAGATGCGTACGCACGCCGCGTTATCTGAGAACTTCATTCGTACGGTTATGGCGCAACATTGGTACAACAGCAGTAGCACACGACTCTGTTTAACGATGCAATAATTATTGATTGATCAGAAAAAAAGAAAGGTTGTGATAAAAATTTACTCGGTACATCACGGATCATCAACTATATGTGTAGTTGCACATTTTACTCGACACATATTCAATAAGTATATCAGAGTTGAACATGTAATGCACGCTTTCAGCAACAGTTTCGAACTAAACGATCATAGTCCAAATCCACCTTACAAATTTCCAACTGTACGTGATGAAAACAAACAGTTTCCCGCATTATCCAAGTATGCAAAATGATTTCCCGCAACCCAGAAAGTACATGACGTGTAAGACTATTGTTTTCATGCGGTATAAGCCATGTCATCCGTTGGCAAATAAAGACAACAAAACGTAAATAGAAATCGCCCACTTCGTGTATATGGTAATAAATATTGAAGTGCAGCGTTAATTGCGTGTTGCGCAGCGCGTAGAAAAGAGAGAGGGAACCGGACGGATTCTCTCCTTTCTAGCATCTGTCCACCAACCAGCATCCTTCCTGAGCTCCGGTAAATATTGTACGCACCGTAAAACACTAGAGAATTTTCATGGGTTCCATGTGGTCGACCACAGGCCAACTGTACGTGTTGGACGATTCCCGATCCCCTGACAGATCCGTGTCCAATGCCCGAAATTTTAATCGGCCATTCCGTTGCTCAATGTAGGTATTATACGACACAATGCGAACAATTGTGTCCGGAAAAACAACAAGTAACGAATGGGTATAACACGAAGCGGCATCGGGGTTAAGACGTGCAAAACGCCCTGGATCTCGATCGCCATGCGTTTCACCTTGTTCTTCGCCTCGGTGCCTGTATCGCACACGTATGCATGCACCCCTAACTGCCCCGGGAGAGAAGATACGAATCTGAAGTATTTAAAGCGACGTGGGTACAGTAGCTACTTGCATATGGTTCAACTTTTTCATAAGCACTTCGCTTGAAATTATTAATTATTCGCCTTATCGTACAGGGGGGGTATTATAGCTTCGTGTCAGTAATTGTTGAAAAGTTAAATTGGGTCGTCAAGACCTGGCTATATCATACGGCACGCGGCATAAGGTAACACTATACAGCTGGAAGAAATCTACCAACGAGGCAAGCAATTGAGGCTGTCGTGTAAACAGACGCTCGCACGTTGGTTTAAGAGGCGTCTTCACGCCAATATTCACCCATTTTAACTCACAGATGTTGTATTTCCTACCGAACGGGAGGATACGAGATGATAGAGATATCTTCTCCCCACCCGGATTAGCTAAAGTATCAAGCGAGTCGTTTGAGAACACACTCGAGTATATAAGCCACTTACGACTATTGTGAAAGAACGAGTGTAGGTTGCAACAACAGGGGTATCGAAAGAGTTATAACATGCGCGTAAAGGCCAGATTCGACAAAGGAATTTTGAGCTCGGGGCATGTTATTTCTTTCAATAGTTTTTTTTATTATCAACACATTAGCTCCCATATGCGTTTTCATAGACGTTGGGTGCCACACCGGTTCAAGACAGTTTCAAAAGACAGGTGTAAAGGGTTATATGACACGTCTGCTTGCAAATATTAATAACATATCCTCGAGCTTACGCGGAGTACAAGTATGCAAAATTGTATATACAGTGACCTGCACTGTACTTCACAAGTTTTCCCAGCTTGAAGAAGAAAGAAATATTCATTCTAAATTGTCAAAGCTGAAGAGAACTGGCGCGGGTTGATAGAAATTTACATACGGGCAAATTCTGCCCTTATGTTGTAACCTTCCGATGCGGGGAAGATTCTTTCGCATAAACATCTTTCAACGGTCACTTATTGCATGAAGAGTGCGCATACCATACCTACATCACGGTGTACAGAAATCATCGGTGTTGTGTTACGATGGAAGAAGAAGAAATAATGGTACAAGTATCTTGGTATACACATTTCGCTTTGTCAAAAATACTTGCCTTTCTTTCCTCGCCGTTCTTCGATTGTGAACCATGAAATGTAAATATGCATAAAATAGTAAAATAAACTTATATCGGTTGTAAGTGAGAAAGAACGAAAGACATCGTTTGCCCAAAATTTTGACAGTGGAAATACAATATCGGACTCCAACTTCACATATCAAGTCGAGTGAAGTCAGGTTAGGTTAGATTCGATGAAAAGTCTCGAGTGTCGTTATAAACTTTCAAAGAATTTTGTAATATCCGGCAATTATTGCTTCGGCCTTCGGCACGAAGAGCCGGGCGATGAGGATGAATTAGCGATGCGGTGAACCGTGCTGCATTCTTATATTAAAAATTTACTCTCGCCTATCTCCTCTCCTTCCGACCAGTGGTGGGAGAATATTAAAAAATTCCCTTCGGCTTTTATATTCTTTTCGAAAAGCAGATCCCTTCCGACGTATTGAGACAAAATTCAAAAAGAAACATTCTCAAAAATACTACACTATGCAAAAACGCAGGGCTGAAACAAGCCCTTTTTATTATTATCCAAAATAACACTGTCTTATTTTTGTTTCTTTTGTTACCAGTTGAAATATTCGTGATTTTCATAAGCACAACATTTTTATTTACGGCCTCAATGTTAATTTTCTAAAAATATGAGCTTGATAAAAAAGTAGGATGAAGCAGCGCTGCGGTACACGGCATGAGAATTTTAATTTCACACGCAGCCACGATTACAAAAAGCCTACTTACGCATATTAAATTAATTAATTGAGAATGGATTTGGCGCAGGTGGGCTGATGGGTAACTATTTGTTCCGAGGGCGTTCATAATAACAGCTACTCGCCTCGTGAGTATGACGCATCGAACAGAGTATAACCATGGATGATCAGAAGCCCGCGGCCACACTACACCGACTAATAGGCAACCATGTGTGTCGAATTCACGAAAACAGGTGAAATTCTGCCTTTAACGGGTTTCCCATCACCAACCCTGTGCACAGCACGACGTTATAATTACGAAACGCTAATTCCCCTCTCCGGTAGATATGACAGAAGCAAAAGAAGGAGAAGGTGGTGGAGGAGAAGAAGAAGAAGAAGAAGAAGCAGCAGAACCAAAAATGAGAAAATAAAAATAAAATGGACACAGGCAGGTACATACATATGCGAGTGTGTTAATCACAAGACGCCCCCTTTCTTTGCCACTTTATACCACCGTCATCACCAACCCGCTCTCGACAATCAATTAAGCGAGATCCGGTTCAGCTCTACCGAAGCCGCATGATAATACCCGTTAAACACGGCTGTAATAATATACGTTTCCCAAATGCTTCATTATTACGTTATATTTATTCAACGGAAAAAGCCAACTTATCGGATTTCATTTTAGAAAATGGTTCATTCTCCATGCACCCAAATATGTCCAACAATTAGGTCCTCTCTCCGTCATAGTCTCGTCATTCAAGCTATTTTTTAATTAATTCTTCAACCGGAGCATGAGACGATCTTGCCTATTCGCAAGATTTTTATTTATTTTTTTTTTCTCATCCTCAGGTCAACTTTAATGCGGAGGGTGGAATTGATAACCGGGGCTTCGACATGACGGGAATACGTGTACAGGCATACGCAGGCTATACAGGGAGGTTACAGGAAGGAAGTGTCGCGGTTGTCCTTCCGGGCAGCTGCCACGGGTGACCTGGATATACCTATATACGGTATCATCGAAGGACCGTACCAGCCTATCCCGGTATATTATCCGCCTGCCACCCGCGGTAAAGTAATCTACTCTCTGTACACACCCATACCGGTATGTATATAATATCTTTTAGTTACATAGGACGCCATACAAGTGCCATTACGCTCAAGAATCCCAAAGGCTTCGTGTAATACACCGCCCCTCAAGCTCCATGCAGCCTAACAATTATTCTTCCTTGCAGTCGTTGCTTGTTGAAGCTGGCCAACTAATACCCGCAGGACTTTTCTTTTTCAATTTGTATTATTTCCTCATCCGTGTATCAACGTATTCACGCAGAGGAATTTCTCGAAAACTCTTCATTTATAGAAAGCACTTATTTTTCATCGAGAATGCGTACCAACTCCTGCATTGCAATATTGGAAATTAGTGTGAATTTCCAAAAAAAACCTGACCCAGCAACATTATACATGTATAATGCTCCTTTCGCGTATACCTACATGTTTTAAACATCTTCAATACTTTCTTCGGTGCGAATTTTCCAAAAATTTTGCGCAGGTTGAACAACGAAAACCGGGATATATACCTCGATAAGATGTATTCAATCATTTATTTTCACGCCCTTAGTTATGATCACGAAAATTCTGTGTGCTAGAAAGATTGATAAATAAAGTAACGATAAATTACAAGAATCGATAAGTCGAAACCGGCAGCTGCAGCTATCTCATGCAGCTAAATGAAAATATCGACTGCAAACATTATTTCTTTATGTTCAACATTGTACTATCCGGCAAAAATAAGTAAATTTAAAAAAGAATATACTATAGGTACGTGTACAATCTGCGAAGTATGACAAATCTAATATAATGAGCAAACCTGAACTTCCGGACTATAATTATGCATACGCAAAATTTCCAATTGGTCTGGAATATTTATAATTTTTAATTCAAATGCCATAAGGCCACCGAGCGGTGATTCGATGCGAAATATCGAGTTGCCTAGGTATATAATATGAAACCTAGGTTTCTTTCACGTTCGGATTGATCGGATCGCGTGCATGCAGATATTATGCCTATGTGTCGGGGGCTGCGTTCCCTTTTAAATCACTACATCATAGGTACGAATTATTTTCTCCGCGACCCTCGGCCCTCCCCAGCTTCACTGGCTCTCTCGGGGCTATCGGGGTGTATATAATAATCCTTATTCAATTCATCTCTATAGGTATACGGGTTCCGGCCACTGGAGTGACAGATGGGACTCTCGCTCGACGCTTTCGTATACATATACGCGTATAGTATATCTAATCTACTTACTACCTAGGCACCTATATGCATGCCATATCTGCCATCTATGCACTATAGGTATATTTCATACGTGCGACATCACCGTTTATAAAAAATAACATACCTATATCGGAGGTTGATACCCACACGTATGATCCGGCGCATCGTTGTACGTACATACCTTGTGGTGGTTGAAAAAAAAATATTTTTGCATTTTTCCACTCTCACCCCCTCAAATATTAGTTCACATAGGAAAAATTCAATATTCGCTGAAAGTTTCAGTACTCATAAGCTGTTCAATATTTCTTAAATTCATGCATACATTTTTAAAGCTGATTCTTCGAACTTTCCAAACCTCTGTAACGAAGCATAACTATCATCATTATAACACACATTACACTCGTTTGAAAAGTATCAATTTCATTACCGGAATGCGTGTTCTAACGATGATAATTACGCTTTTATATAGAATTTTGGCAAGGTTGAAGAATCAGGATTTAAGGATATATGCAAGTATTTAAAAAATGTTGAACGGCTTACAGGTATATTAATTTTTAACGAAAAATGAAATTTTCCCACGTCAAATTAATGGGAAATAGAGAAATTCGTGCGCGGCCTCTTAAGCTTGAGCTACAGAGCTCACCTTTTGGGAGGATTATTCATCTATCAAACGCTAACATTTGAGACGGTACGTACGACAAAATAAAAACAGACACCTTTCTTTTAATCACCCTAGTGTACCGACCGCAGTAGCTCAGGTGCCAGCACTCGTGACTGCCGAGCGGGAGGACTCGAGTTCAAATCCCCTGCCTGTCAATTCGGTCCTGAACGGCAACTTGCAAAAATGCAAGACGGATCACGCTGTTCAGGCGCCGATTTGCTGGTCGGTGCTTTGGATTCGGGTCCGGCTACACCTGGACAAGGTTTTCGGCAGTTTCCCTTGTCCCTCGTGCGAATGCGGGTGTTTCTACTGCCACTGTCAAGCCCTTGCTTTCCTCCTCACTCCCTCCCAATGATTGCAAACAAAATTGTGATAAATAAAGAATTATTATTATCACTATTATTATTATTATTATTGCGGAACATTACATGCAGGATTCAAAGTATCCACGTATTACGTCTTCTGGTGTTGCAACTGGTATAGCTCACCTTAGGTAATAAATTGGTTCAAATAACGATCGAAAGAAGAAAAACATTTGTACCAAATTGGCCCAGGTTGACGGAGACCTTCTATATAACAGATTTTTTCGCTCATGAAACAACTGTAATATTTAAGCACAAAATTGTGCGTACATCATATATGTTATGTACCCTTATATTTGTGAATACATGTACTCGTATACCTATATGTATATCTACATTGTACATACGGCACAGACACGTACCTTGCAGGTATAAAGGTTATTTCGGGGGGATAGGAGTGAGACTCTCCTCTCCTTCTCCCATTGTGCCCGTCACGCGTCCCGACGACCTGAGCCGCGCGACATGACAAAGAGAACGGTACGGAGCGGCACAGCCCCATGACACTTCGGCATGCCCGAAATGCTTTGGCCTGACCGCTTCATTCGTATACTGTACAGCATCGTGCCGACGCGGTAGGGTTGATGTTACGAACTTTGTTATAAATTTCAACTCTGCCCCCCTCCCAATCCGGATGATGCGATCGGCAGTAATGTCGCGTAGCTGCACCCAACATTAAACGAGATAGTCAACAACTGAAAACGACTCGAGGGTGGGGCCGGTCCTCTCTTTCAAGTCCGTGGTATGGCGTAACGGGTGGATAGTTTCACTACCGTAGAACTGCTTGCGATTTCATCTCGTAAGAAACCAAACACTAAAGATCATTCGGGTGGTTATAGATAAGGTATAATGTTACTCGTTAGTATTTCCTGTCATCTCACAATAATCAAGCGTCCAAAGAGATTGAGAAATGGATTGTACCGTAAAAATGAAGTCGCTCGGAACATTATCCGGAGGCACATTAGAGACCCTCGACTCCTCCTCGTCATCACCATCGTGTTCCCGGTCTTCGTTGCGCATCGTAATATCCTGACACGTACCACGGGAGAGGTTCCTTCGCTAAAATCCAACTTATGCGGTCCCGTTGTTCAGCGCATACCTACCTATACCTGTACACTCTCTCTCTCTCTCCCTCTCCCTCTCCCTCTCCCTCTCCCTCTCCCTCTCCCTCTCCCTCTCCCTCTCCCTCTCCCTCTCCCTCTCCCTCTCCCTCTCCCTCTCCCTCTCCCTCTCCCTCTCTCTCTCTCTCGAACAGCTAACCTTACCTCACCTTTACCATACTTCGTGGACTCATCCAATTTTACACCAGGTATATGATATAACCTATTATGTTTTATAAAGATGCTCGCACGTTTCTGATATCCGCGTCACGCACCAAGGAGCGTCGAATTACCCGCTCACTCGTTCATCCGCTGACTCCTACAACAACTGTTCGATGCAGTTGACATGGATAGACCTGCGTAAAAAACTTCAGTTCGTATAATATACTGGACTCTTCGCGAATGGGTATCGTTGATTTGAAGTTCCTTCCATCGTCAAACGCAAGTCAATATTATTTACGTCTATACGTTTATTATTCATACATGATGTCCACCATTCGTTTGAATAACAGATTGACGGTATAATTATTAATATCCATTTTAACGTTTGATAAATTTACGCAAGGCCTTGAAGTAAGTGAATTAGTATAAGTAATTAGTTTTGTATTCAACCGACAATAATCGTAATGCAGCTGGCGCAATATTCGTGCCAATATTATTATATCGATTCCCTGATTATTCCGTAGCCTAACGTCTTTGTAAGATTACTGCAAATCACGCGACGACACAGACTTCTATTAAGATAATTACACAATCGTTGTTGTATGTAAAACGGGTTGAACTGAACCCAGGGGATCGCTTACTTTAACCGGGGTGGTAGTAAATTGCATTACCTGCGAACCTTTACATTAATAACTCTGTATGTATAAGGTGCGATAGTGGATGGGGCATTACAAATGTACACTGTCAAAAATTTTTAGTATTTTTCATGTGAATCTTGGCAGGTTCTGGTGTAGAACCGGCAATTTCCTTGATTCAACTCAAGTTCACGCGTATTCACGCGAAATTGTGTATAAACTCGAGTAAATTTTGCACAAGTTCAAGCAAATTCACGAGCCCGTATGGACTTGAAACTACCCGAAATCTACATGAAAAATTTTTACGCTACAATCGGCCTGACCGAAATCCGGATCCTCTCAAGATCATCGTACGAATTCAAATGCTCGCCCAGATTCAATTCAATATGAAATGAAGCGGGGACAAAGGAAAACTACACCTCCTCACGAAAAACATGCATAGGTTTCCTAACTGTTGCATAACTCACATGCAATACGTTCTTCTTTGCCGCACATCCGTATACGGGGTTGATAGTAGAATCTAAACGATGTCCGTGGCGAGTGCAGGGGTAGCTGATTCGAGACGACCGACAGACTGCGGCTCATCGTGTGGTTAATCTATTGAATGAAAAAGAAACGAAATAAAAAAGTTAGTCGACATCGTAGATATAGCTTGAGAAGAATTGCAACTATAGGGGCGAGACGAAGCAGTTCGACGGTCGGTGCGTATAGATGATCTTTCGAAAAGGGTCCGAATCAACAATTGCCGCTAGAGTTGCTACTTTTTATCTTGCTCGATTGTCTATTCCTTCGAATTTTTTTTTTTTTTTTTTTTTTCGGGAGAGAGGCTTTCTCCTTACGCACATACGAATTTTTATCAGAGATCTTGAGATTACCAATCTCAATTCCGTATAAATTAACTACATTGCATACATGTAAGATCCCTACATTCGTATATTACATACACCAGCGGCGTAATTAGCTTACAATTAGCATCTTTCATTGAAATTATCTCTAATTCTCAATTATATCTGCTTTAGAAAGGAGCCATACTGGAGTAAAAAAAATCCACAATAATTACACCAGGCGTATTAAAACATACAACGAACGCGGCATTGGCAGCAAGCAAGAGCTGTTAAAATTTCCCACGGCTCGCTGCGGTGTTATAAAAGATACATCGACTACAGACACGCTAATGCACTGCATCTATAACAGTTTACGGAGGGCGAGTTCCCATGGCAAATGATAGTGCAGAGATCTCACCCTTCCCCGTGGCCCTACATATGCCTATACAATAAAATGTATGATCAAGTGTGGATGTATTAATTCTATTTACGGGTCCGTTACGGTCAGCGCATATGGCGCGGACCGCAGGGATACACTTATACTCCGATCCTGCCATGCGACCAAACGGCGCACGTCAACCGGTCCGCGTCAAGTAAACACGTCTACAAGTATTATTCTTCGTTTTTAAATTTGGAAGGACGAACAATCGATGATCCCACAACGAATCGGCAGACTTGTACTATCAAACGCAACTTCTTGAAAGAGAAAATTTGTAGAAGCAAACAACACAGGATATTCACTGACAAAAAAATAATTACACAGTGCAGAGAATCGTTAAATTACGCGGACGGCAGGTAGATGTGGAATGCGATAGGAGGCTCGCCTGGATTCAAGCCCATGCGGTAATACAGTGCCATGCACTAATTATATTGCCTGCGCTGGTTCATACGGCTCGTGAGGTCCTCAAAAGAGCCCACCTGTTGCTCCCTTTGCCCTCGGCGCATTTCTGCCACTGCAGGCATAGCGGCTCTCATATACACCCCCGCAACGACAGCAATAGCAGACGACGCGTAATCACACCGCCTATTGCCGTTGCCGGAGGGTACATAACAGAGTTGACGTACACTCAATCCAAAATCATATCCATCCCGTTCGATCCTGATATTTTCTTACAATTTCCAACCTTGTGCTTATTGCCAACGATTCTTATCGGGAGTGATCGCATTATGCCGTGTTGTATATTTTTTAAATTTCGTCGAGTGAAAACCGAGCCACGTTACAACAATAAGGGAATGACGACGACGTGTGCGTAGGAAAAGTATAAAGGTGAAACAGAAAAATTAAAGACGAACATGCGACGCGGCACATTACCAGGTACTTTCTCACAATTTATAACGGGATGTGTTCTTGCGACGGCGATGGCAGCAGGAGGGCAAAAAAGATAAAGACAGGAAGAGAGAAGTGCACATGGAGCAGTTTTCATTCGGCCGACAGAGGGCGCCGATTAAATCTCTATGTAGGCACGCAGTACGGTATTGTTTTAGCCCACCATTGTGTAGATACGGAGGTTTGAGGGTTACTTCGTTATCGTGTGTCAACAAAGAACGCGCACCAATCACCGCGGGAATGTGTCAAGAGCATGATGGAAAAATGTCCACCGGTTAACCGTAACAATCTGGCTCACTTCAATTACTCGCGCCTCGGTCATTCTCTTACCAATGAAAAACCGCTTTGAACGAAAATTCCCCAAGGTACGTCGCGAACATGCAATCGAGAAGCAAAAACATATTGACGAAACGCAAGCCGATGCGAGTATACCGTTAAGCATATTGCAAAAATTTTAAGCAACGGAAAACAAACTCCTTTGACGACTTGTGCTTTTTTTGTCCGATTATATCTAATCACTGTGATCTACACGAAAAATTTTCCATCCGTGCGCATTATAATAACATGAAAAATCAATTTTCATTAATTACGCATAGGCTACAAATAGGAATTTTTTCACGGATAATCTAGAATCTGCGTTTCTCTAATCTTCCGTCAATTGTTGCCATCTGTCTGCCACAGGTAAAGCCTGCCTGTAACAGATCATTTATTTACTTACCTCTGTATAAAGTAAATTTGGTATTGGTGTGTACCCAATGTAGTGTGTAGCTGCCCCATATAGACAGGACACGGCGGGGATATTTTCCGTCACCGATCGGAGAACTGTTGATTACTAGTACCTGCGGTAGCGCGAACACATTGTTCGGTTTTGTGCATAGGTAGGTACTAGTGCTGCTATACGATTCAACTGCCGCGGCCTAACAGGCCAATACATCCAGCCTGGTTAATCAGCTAATAGTTTAACCGGTTGAATGGCTAACCGGTTATTGGTTGAGTCAGTTGAATAAGTATTTCGTTCAAAAATCAATTGATCAACATTTTTGATACGGTAATTGTGTTATTCGGTTGGGTTCATTGTTTCAGTAAGGATACGAATTTCATACTAATAACATCGAAGACCTGGTTAAAAGCCACTTTTTAATCCCTTGTCTTCAATTAATCATGAATTTATTTGCACTCAGTAAAGCTGTGACAAATAAACCTTCTAATAAATATATATTCTTGAATTAATTGTTATTACTATGAGTAAATGTTACTTCGTGTTCGATAGATGTA
Source organism: Neodiprion pinetum (assembly GCF_021155775.2). Taxonomy (NCBI): domain Eukaryota; kingdom Metazoa; phylum Arthropoda; class Insecta; order Hymenoptera; family Diprionidae; genus Neodiprion; species Neodiprion pinetum. Next base: position 117,482 of record NC_060235.2, read on the forward strand.
AATAATTCACTCGACAAGGGTCTGAAACGGAAATACATAATACGTTGAGAAGACGTTTAGGTCTTTTAATGCATTAGAAGCTGGTAACGAGCAAACTTTTGAAATATTAATTAATTTTTGACTTCTTCAAAGTTATTTTCAAATGATAAAATGGTGATTTTTCTTTCAACCTTTCGTTATTTTCGAATTACCAACTTTAACCTCACGAGTAGAGTGACCGGAGAACGAAATGATGCTATCATTGACAATTCACCGCGGATAAAGTGACGCAACGATTATAACGCGAGTGTTCGTCAGTCGTTTCAAACTCTCTCTCTCTATATATATATATATATATATATATACCTATATACATATGTGTGTATGTATATACGACATACGTACATAGAACGAATTGAACCATGTTTAGTCGAAATCACGAATACATCGTAAATATACGTATACATATATATATATATAATGCATTCGTATATATATCGATATTAAGTACTCAAGAACAGAAAGTTGTACAGACGGAGTGTAACATCCCACCACATCTGTCCCTCTCGCTCTTTCTTTTGCGTTGTTTTTCTCCTTTTTTACGTTTCGTTTCTTGTTATACGAACGACACTTATCATCGCCCTGCGCCGTTACACACTGGACGGTCTCTCTAATTACCGCAGATGCAACAATGACTCATGGCTTCTGTGGTTGGATCAGTGCCCATCATGCTGTCCAATAATGGAAAATACAAATTGAAGAGAAGATGAACTTTAAGATAAACTTGCCACCGACCCATAATGTTTGGGTATTGCCGATTGACACCTACGCGTATCGTACTATATTACAGTATGCCCATATTGCAATCATACCCTTCTTTTCAATCATTCTACAGTTGTTTAATTTCATTGCTTATTCAATCATTGACTCATTTGTTTAGTTATGTAGTGATCCGATTACTTAGACTCGCAGTGTGCAATTTCGCAACTGTCTCAAGATATCGACCTGACCCAAAGAAAACGATGCCCTTTACAAACCTGTCAGTGACACATCTGGAACGTTACGCATCGAAGCCACGACGTTATTTATACTTACATCACCGCATCCAGCATTAGGAATAGCGTATATAGATATGGTGTCGTTAAACGAGCCTTGAAAAGTGCAATGACAGGGCGAAAACCAAAAGGGAAAATGGGAAAATAAAAAAAAAAAAAGCAAGATTAACAGAGTTTCACCTGGTGCGTTCATCGTGGGGCGGTTGATCAAACAAAAGTGTAAAAACGCTCCCTGTTTATCATATTACGACCGACTAGACCGTAAGCTCTTGGGTGCCTATAAGTTGTTGTTATAATACAGAAGGACGCGTGCACGCTAGCCTGAAGAGGGATGATCGGAGTCTAACCAACCGTGTAAATAACATTCATCCATTTCGTAGCGTGACCGAGGATTTTCGGGACTTTGACGCTGGGGGCGGGGGCGGCAGAGAAGGTTGGAGACGTTTCAGGAGCTGGTCTCAGGGGACCACCCTTTGGGCCAGATGTTAGTGCCGATCCTTGTCGGACTTGAGGTACTAAAACGTCCTCAACTTTTCCGTCTGATAACGTGCGCCCTGGCCACCGCAGCCTGCGTATTGTAGCCATACCCATCATACCCATAGCTCTGCATACGTATTAAGTTAAACGAGCTGTGACGTGAGCGTTTCCTCTCTATGAAACCGGTCTCGGCAATGCACACTCGCTTCGCACCTGTACAATGGGGAAAAATTAATTCTTGATTTATTTTATTATCAGTGAGGAGGATGGCCGCGATATTCAAAATAGAGGACAGAGGCATCGTCGTGAGATGAAATTCTTCATTCATTATCTTGGCAATAACGATCGTAATTCATTAACCCGTTGGCTGGTGGAAGGGTCATATTGGAAGAAAGGCCTAATCCGGCATGCAATCAATTGATGGTTTGTATTTCATACCTACAATGACAACTGTATTATAATTGTGCAACAACGAGACGGCTCAACACGAGCGACGAGTCAGTATCAGCGCCTCACTTGCCGATACCAATGTATACAGCAATTTCACCACACATCTGTCGGCGCGTGCGAATAGCGAAATACACGAGGCACCGCGATTATTTTGTTAGATCACTTGTTTTACTTGAATATATAACTGTACGGCCGAAACACTGTACCTATTTTATTATAAAATTTTATTTGATACGCATTGACACTTGCATCCGGATCATAGTGCAGGGTTTCAGGACATTCGAAACTGTTTCGTTGCTTATACTTCTTGAATCACATCACCGTCTGTCCAATTACTCATGCCGTTAACAAGCCCTGGTCAAAACTCTCATCAATTCTCTCATAATCGAGAGTTTCACGACGCGATACCAGCTCGAGGTCTCAGAGAAGCAAACTCTTCAATAATGATTCACCGCTGAATTACCCTGCAATAACATTACCTAGATACGATGCTATCCAAATCGCAGGTAATTTGATCTCGGCATTTTCGGCGTCAAAATTAGCTTCAGCAATGTCAGTTTTAACCATCGCATTCAGTACCTGTTGTATATGTTATATACTCATCTATATAATGACCGATACAGCCCGCTCACCTGGGTTATAGAGGATATGGGAAAATTTGCGTCTGTGCGCATACCTACCTACGCGTATCATTCTGCATTGCGTTCAGAATCTTGGTATAACCTTCAACTTATAACCAACCTTCGACAAACCCGCATGTCACCTCATTCTACACACATTCTGTCGGGCGTCTCTGCTGCTTGTAGCATAAGATTATGATTCTAATTCATACCGGCGGATTATAAATACAAGCGGCCTATGCGTTGCGTATTAGGAATACACAAGCAGGTGATCGGAAATTCCTCGTCTGCCAATAATTTTTATAATGTTGTTACAACTGACGCTGAGTTGTTGTAAGCGCGTAACTGAAGTTTCGATCGATTAAGATTGACCGAAGTTCCAAGTTGTCGCTAATGTTATAAATTCTTACAACAAGTTGTTGCAAGATGAATAAAAATACCGGTGAATTAGCTTACGACCAAATCTTGCCCTGAACTATGTGAATTTTATTTTTTAATCTCAGTATCGGTAAAAATTTGAATTTTCGATAAAATTTGATCGACTAAAACTTCAGATAGACGGTTTTGTTCATACACGAAGGTTGGGTAATGTTGATATTACACATAGCCGAAGCTACCTTTGACACATAATGTCTGACGCAAGATCGTAAAAAAAAAGGATCGGAATAAAATTTCCGTGCTGAAGATTGAAAAGCGTAGAAGCGAAAACCTTGAGAACAATCTTACTTGATCGACAAACTCATCACATTTTCTGCAACACCATATTCAACGGCAATATGGAAGAACGTGACATCTCAAAAATTTTGCCAGAAGAAGGTGAAGTCCCAAATTTTGCTACAAGATCGTGACGTCTCAAATTGTGAAAGAAGAACGTGACATCTCGACGGAGGTCAAATTTTTCAGTGATACGGCGGTGGAATTTTGGATGCATGAATTATACCAAGCATTTTGTTCCAACAGATTCAATAATTGCTTCAATCGTTATATTATTTATTTAGGATTCATAACGAGTTCGATTTTATGCGAAAGTTTCTCACCATACCGTATGGCCAATATAGGGTTCTGTGTAAATATCATTCCAATTCCATAATGTATATAATTTTTGTCGTTATTTCATGAATTGAAAAATTCGATACAATTAGCATATTAGAATTAAATATAATATTTGTTTGTTTGATTTTGTAGGAAAGTTTCTGGTTCCTCATTATGAAGGCTAAATAGGTAAATGATAAAATGATTGAAACAATTATTGGATCTATTGGAAAAAAATGCTTCGTATAATACTTGCACCCAGAATTCCAGTCTCGTACCAATGAAAAATCCGACCTCGCCCGAAATGTCACGTTCTTCTATCACAATTTGAGATGTCACGTTTTTCTGGCGGAACTTGAGATATCACCTTCTTCTGGCACAATTTGAGATATCACGTTCTTCCGGCACAATATGAAATGCCGCGTTCTTACATACTGCCGTCGATATATTCGCGTGCTACAACTCATTGATGAGTGGTGCGCTTTGGCCGGTTATTATAAACAAACAAAAAAATCCGTTGAAACGAATCAACAGCTCCTACGCTCTGTCTCTCCTCGCCCTCATGACCTGTACATCATCTATAGGGTAAACGCAAAAGCAGCTATAACGGCGATAGAGCTAAACAATAGATGCACAGTCAATAGAGCGTGCGACGTGACCAAGTACCAACGGCAGCTTGAATATTCCCCGTCGCACACCCTCATCGATACGGGGGATAGAGACACGTTTGCCGTAGCCTGCACGCCAGTAACGTCATTGGAGGAAGACTTATACCTTTGATTAACCAAACGTCAAATGGTATAATACCGGTCAACGGTGGTACCCGTAACGTTCGATCGAAACCTTATAAAGTTGAGTCTCTTTCCTATACAATTCCCGTCTACCTCGCATCCCGGCGCAAGTGCGCTGCGCACCAGATCCGATCCTGCATAACAATAACACTAACAATTACAACAATGACGACGACGGCCACAGCAGAAACAAAACCACACCATGATATCGGCGGGCTGGGGGAGCGGAAGCTTACCAATTGAAGTGTTCCACATCGAGAGGGCGGGGGGGGGGGGGTCATGTTGTACGGGGTTTAGAAAGGGACAAGACCAATCGCTTCTGTTGTTACGACTATTCGTCTGCGCGCGCAACTTGCGCCGACGGTGGGGGATTCAATTGTCATTGGGGTTGAGCTTTCCGCTACACCCTATGGAGACTGGGAATCGCCCGATGGTGGGGACAGGTAGGCGACGATCGGGTCGTCAGGGAAGACATCGGCTGGTGTTAGGGTTAGTTTGCGGCGAGGCGAGCGAGTGTGCGCTTGCGTAGCCTTCGGGCCGATCATCATCTTTTTTTCTGACTGACTGACTGACGGACGGACGTAGGGACAGACGGATTTTACTGTCTCACAACGAAAAGCTGTCCTTCTGTCCTTGGCCAGCAATCAACGTCGGGGTCGATAAAAGACTGTCCAGCACAACCTACATCCAGGTATTGAAATCTCCTCCGCCAACAATCCTCACTTACGCCATCGTGAACGACGATGACGGCGACGCACCGGGAGAAATTTGAAGAACTCGACAGAGGAAAATCGGAGGAAAAAAACCGAAAGCTGAGGGCCAGAGTTAAGAAGGAATTTGCGGATAGAGATATCGAGATCAAAAAATCCACGACATCTGAGTTTGGACAAAGTATAATACAGAAAAATCTGCATACCTATATAATTTAGGCACAATTTCGACGACGATTTGAAAACTGTCGTCATAATTGAAAGATCGTGTTACGAGAGGCGAAATTGATCTAACAAAACATGATTAGAAATATCCCACTTGAACGACGTCGTCTGTTAGCAAGACTGAAGAAGATACTAAATCACCAAACTTACATTGCGTCGGTAATATTTCACCGAATTGACAGCGGCGAATACGTAAAATTGCCCAAAGAGTTTTACCTGGAAGCGGAAGAAGACCAGGAAAGACGCATCAATTACACGAGACGACACGCTTCAGCGAACAGTTTCTGACGTCGAATTGAAATCCCGTAAACCGTTAAGCATCCGATTGTTCTTCGACGAGAGCACCGCTGGACCAAGACCGCCGCTACAACTTGGCAGGCTGCAGACGGTACCTACCCCCTACGCCTGCCGCAGAACGGCACTACTGGAATTCTGTGCGGACACCCGGGCAAGATTACTACTGCTTCGGACATATATCCGTATGGAACAGCTGACGGCCAACTTCTCTTTTACTGACAAATACACACTCGCCAGCCTGGCAATTGCAGCTCGACACAAATTTCTGTATACATGTAATACGTTGCATTGCATGCATAGGTAAGCCTTATAGCATAGTTATTATTGTTATTATTATCGTCATCATCGTCATCGTCATCATATTATTACTTATATTGACATTACTATTATTAATATTAGAAGCAGTTACGATTACCTCATTATTTTCTTTACTTTTAGTTTATATTTTTAACGCAAATACTACAGTGAGATTAATGTTAAGTTACCGATCAAGGCATCGAAAATATTCAATAATTTCTATCTAGTCATGCATCAATGCGAAAATTGAAATATCATCTCATTAAGTCATCTATACCACGCGTAATCCACAATCTTTTAGACCTAGTTGATTTTTTGGCCAAACGAAATTTATCGCTCTTTCCACATACTACGATATTATGCCGTGCCGGCTCGAAAATAATTATACACATATGCGTAAACATATCACTTGATTCTAGTCAGAGAAACGAAACAAAAATCTAAGTCAGCATTGAACATATCTAGTCTACGTAGAGTATTAATTTAGAAATGTATCGTTGTACGTGGTCGAGCATAGAGTGGAATCCATCGTGAAGAAAATCGGGAAATTCAGAAAATGCCGTGGGTGGCCCGGACTTTTATAGAAAAATGTAAGTTTCGTTATTATCAATTACGTGAGCATTTCCCTACGGGAGAAAATTTACAATTGAAACTCGTGTTCCACCTCTCAACCCCATATATCGACCACATGTTATGATTCTGCATTATACTGCGAATAATTTACGAGCATTGACGTACGATGAACTGTAGCCATATAAAATGATTATAGTCAAAGTGTCAAATGAACGTATATTTCTCCTGAAGATTCATGTCCAATTTTTTTTTTTTCTGTGTATTCACCACACCATTGAAACTTTAAACATGCGTAATGAACCGAGATCTTTGAACACACGGATATAGGGCAGGCCACAATTAAATGCAATTCGTATGTCAGATTATAGGCATAATTATGACCACGAGTGGAAAACGAATTTTCACCAAGATTCCTAACGTTAGTTATACTTTTTAAATATAGATATCTAGCTATGTCCGTATATTAGTCTTTTGAATCATGTTTTAGAATTATTTCACTTATTGCGAATTATTTCTGACATGTATACGCGTATACGACCGATTCGCCTGAAAAAAAATTGATAATCCATATTTTGGTAGCAGCTAGACAAAGGAGAGAAACAAATTTGCGTAAGCCCGCGGATGAACCAGTGCCATAAAACGACAATCTGAGATAATTTATGTGACAATTGCTGCGAAATTTCAGCAGATCAAGGTGACCTGATAAAACTTTGTAGAATTCAGAATTACTTTCCGCAAGACGACTTAATCGCAGATTCTTATGACACTAGGTCAGATAAAGAAACATTTACTCTCCCCCTAGCGTATATTCCCTAACTTTTTTAATCGTCATTTATTCTGGGAATTTAATTATTTCATCTTGGTATAGGCCTAGGTAAGGCGATCGTTCAGTTCGGGAAGCGTGCCAGTATAATATGTATAAGCATGAGTATATTTTTCCTCTCCCCCTTTTACACAACACTTTCACCAGAACGTGATTAGGAAGATACGATTCACGAAAATAATAAGCTACGTACAATATAAATTGAAGCAAAATGCGTGAACAGTTTTGGAAGACGAGGTTGTGACAAATGAACATTAACTGTTAGATCACAACATCGTATGCAATAACTAATGTCGACAGTACATGTCGTCCCCTCTTTTCGCTTCTGCCAATTGTAAGAATTTCAACAATACTGCAGCAACGTGTGCACAGTATTATAGAATCACGATTTCTATATTAGAACGGAGTTTATATTCTAAGAAGTACAGAATGCCTGAACGGCAGCTAGTAGATTTAAACATGTATATAATAATTTCCCGCTTGTAAATTTAACTTGTTACCATATTTCATCCACCGAAATATTGAAATCAGACTAACCGTCTTTTCCTCGTGTATTCATAACAAATCATTGAGAAATCGTTTTGCATTTCTCAATAAAACATAATGTATTAAGTATATATGTGTAGAACAACTTTTTCGCAAGGCTGTGTTCAATTGATTATTTAATTTAAACGAGAGTGTCTCGCCACAGACGATAGATAACCAATGAAAATAAAACATTCGCTGTTCCTGATAACAAAAAGTAACAACCTGACGTACAACAAAATTTTCACATACCTATTTTTCAATTCGATGTTGAACATGGCAGGAAAAAATAGACAATTATCGAAAGATTTATCCGCACAATAGTTTGCAAAACTAGGAAACTAACAAATCAGAGGCTCCACCAAACTTATTTATAATATATTCTTCACGCTGACTTAATAAGTTATACGTAGGTCCGATGAATTGGGCGTTAATAGTAATTCGCAAATAAATGTTCCACGACGAGTTCCACGATAATGATGCGAAAAATTAACTTTCCACACGGTCATTGATTCCTCATCGTTCACAGCTGGAACCCGTGAGTGCAATGCCAATTGTCAACCGATACTTGTACCGGTAACCTCTACACCCAAAGCGACCCGAAGCTTGCACGACTGTTTCTCTCTAGCAATCAACGATCACGTGGTACGGTAATAGTCAAATAATAATTTAGAGACTCACAGTCAGCGAAAGGGGGCCATGAAGTTAATACGAAGTCATCGGGTGTTGGCACTCACTTGTGAACGGCAAAGAATGAATGGCCCTGCATACCCTATGAGTATACATCTGTATATAATATTACTACCGACATAGTCTGCAGTAGCTATTTATAAGATATGAGGTATAAAACAAGATGAAAAATGTACATATATAGAGAGCCGGAGGAGCTCGGGAGAAAGTAATATATGAAAGTATATTGAGAGTGAAGTCTAGTCACAAATATTACTCGTGGACAAGAACCTGAAAAGTTTCGCAAGTGACGTGTCGTGAATGTTGAAAAACCGATAGCATGCAATAATAGCGGCAGCAATAGCAGCTCGTACAAAATTTGATAGATCAATATTGTATCCGCGAATGCCTAGAATTAAACTGATATATAACAACCATTTGCCACTAACAATAAATCATTGATAAGCTCGACACTGGACTTCCGCACAGCCAAGTAGGGTATTGGATCTCAGTCCATGAGTTCATCTAGTCTGTAAGATTTGAGAAATCATTTTCATAGGTATAAGACAAACGTAAGATTGTAATCTGTGTAATCGAAGGATTAATTGTAAGACAAGTAACACTATGTATCTATATCATATACCCATTGTCAGCTTACCATATTTTTCTAGTCGGTTAGATACCTATATTCTATCAGGCTTATTGTTAGACGTGGAAACAAGCCACCTTAGCGTCTACGGACGTGGGCAACCTGAGTTTCAATTTGCCATCCCGCTAACGAAATCGTAACGCCCTGCTGCCTATCTACAGGCGCCGAGGTGGCTTATTTCCACGTGCAAGCCTGGTATATACCTATACCTGTAGTACCCACAAGGAACGAAGAGCTATACCGATGATTTTTAATCAATTTACGACAGAGTTTTGATTAGCTTCGTCGTAACAATATAGCTTCGTCCCTATGCTGTATATTAACCCTTCAAGTATCACACGTACAGTAGCGCTCAAAAGTATATTGATAATATGAAATCCGTTATTACTTTGACCAATCGTTTTTCTTACTTTTCTTTATTTTAACTTTATTTTCGAGTAATCGAGAGTTAATTTTTAACAATTATGTAGAACATCGAATTTTTTTCAACAGATAATATTATTGATTTTTGTAGTTTATTCTTGCATGTAATTAACTCAATTACTATCTTTGTCAGAATACTTTTAAGCGCTACTGTATATACCATGAAACTGTTCGATGAACTCTGGTTACGGAATCGTAATTCATACACACATACACACACACACACACACACACACACCTCTCTCTTAGCTGCCATCTATAAATAGGCTAAGTTTAATATTCTCTCATTATTTAAAGTTCAATTGACCATTAAAATCTTGACCATCGATGTAAGTTCTTGGCTTACTTTTAGTCGTACAATACTTGATCTTTTAGAATACTATCCCACGTAATTTATCGATTTATATTGTATACGTCATATGTATAATCGTTTCTTCAGCGTACACGTATTTAACGATAATTAGTTATACGCTTCAAACTCGATCAATCTTTGTCATTTGAACAACTGATACCCTTTTTCCCTATTTTTTGTCGGGTTTCAAGTAATATTTTGCCATTTATTCTGTCGGCACCGGTAGTAGCCAGCACACATTACAAATATCACACGTTATACCAATATCAAACTTTCGATTATACATATGATATATAAATATTGTTTGTGCACTCGTCGTGTCGTGTGTTTTGCTCGTTCACACTCTGTATTATTTCACTGATACAGATTACATCAACATATATTCGTAGGTATGACGTTTATCCTGTGTCATGTAATTATTCGTTAGCATGAGTATGCATATGTATACCATGTATGTATATTGTATACATGTACTATCTTACATACATAATTATGTATAAAATATTTCATATAATTTTCTTTACCTATGCATGTATGTAAAATGAAAGAAAAAACCAAAACAACTATCTGGATCAACCGTCTTGCCCGCTGATATATTCTATACATTTTGGCATAACGACTATTCATACCAATACACGCAATCACTTTCAAAGCTATGTACTGTATTACTATAATGTTTCAATGTATGCATCACTGTGTGACAAGTAAAGTATTTTGTAGCAGCTGAAATTGTTGCATCTGTTACTTGTATCGTCGCACAATACCACAATAATTCCTTATAGCCCCGTAATATTCAGAGAACCTTCGTGCTCCCAGAACCATTATTGCTGGTTGAAATTGCGTAGACATTTGAACAGCATAAACAGAAAACCATGTGAAAACGCACCTTGGGAATAGGAATTTTTACCATACTCTTCAATAGCATTTTCTGCTTTCGAATCTGTTCGAAATATTCAACAGGGATAATACTGATGCACGTGACGTACAGTAGCGCTCAATAGTGTTTTGACAAAGATAGTAATTGAGTTAATTACATGCAAGAATAAACTACAAAAATCAATAATATTATTTGTTGAAATAAATTCGATGTTCTACATAATTTTAAAAAATGAACTCTCGATTACTCGAAAATAAAGTTAAAATAACGAAATGTAAGAAAAACGATTGGTCAAAGTAATAACGAATTTCATATTATGAAAATACTTTTGAGCGCTACTGTGTATGCTCACCAATGCCGCTGGTGGAGGCAGAGGCCTGAGGAAATTGTGGACAAACCGCGTGCATAGAGCGACGCGGACCGAATGTTTAACATGCTTCAACTCTGCGGTGTTTTTTGAACCAGTTCTAATGTTTTATGCTTATTTTGCTACCCAAAAATATCTCGAGTGATCCTCCGAAAAAGTGTTCTACAAATGGTTATCTCTAAAGTGGATAAAAAGAGATTTGTGTAAGAACGGCACGACAGATCTTCGTCAAAAACTACGTTTATCAGTTGCAGGTATAACTATGTATACAATTGTGTGAAATTTCTCCAATGCTTTTCGTATAACTTATGGGCATCTGATAAGTAAGCGAGCACAATGAGTCCGCAAACATTAGAATCGGATGAAAAACGACACCGTTCAAGGTGATTGTACAGTTATAAAGCAACATGATTATAATTTTATTACAAAACGGTAGCGCGTAAAGTATATTGATCAAATTATTACGTTTGCAAATTAAGATGTTTCTCCTAATGATGCAAAAAAACAGGCTAAAAATGTGAACAAAAGCTTCGACGTCTATTATTAATTTCAAACTGCTTTAAAACCGTAAAAAAATTCAGTAGATTGATTCGATTCTACTCTGCGATGAGTCATTTTACTCAGAAGATTATTCGCTAGCGTCCCACCGTAACATTTCTTTTCATTAAATCAGTATCATTGAATATTTAAAATTTCAAGATTGTGCTGATAACTATTGATTGCTATCAACAAATAGTAATACGGAATTGACTGTTGCAAGAAAATTTTCTTGATCCAGTGAGTTTGTGAAAAACGGGTTTCTTAACAAAATTAGCCATAAAATATAGGAACAGGAATAGAAAAATGGACGGGGGATTTTGCTTTTGAATTTTTTTAAAGCTAATCTGTGACCGGATGATAATTCGTATTTCCCATTTCTATTCGTTACCTTTGATACATCGTGTAGTCAGCTGAACTCTCAAAGTCCCTGATACAGGTTCATACGACGTATGATTACGTAATGTATGTACCAGAAGAAAACAAAAAACGTGAACAACATGAGAATAAAGAATGTAGTAGGTGATCTACCTCGAAAATGCGTCGCATTATCATCGTGCATTGTTCATGAGTACGTACCATTCGAGTACGAGTCTCTGTTAGGTATGCAACAGAACGAGGGTTGAAGAATTCTGTATGTAACATCTACAGTTAAGGGGGAAGACGGCATTTTTGTAAAAAAAATAAATAACACGCGGGTATATGCATGCATCACGTCCGCAGGGACCTCCATGTAATATATTAGCGATACAAAATAATCTTCGTACAATACCTACATGCACTTGAAATGCAATTGAAGACAATCGAGTGGCACGGTTTTCATTAAATTTTGTTCCTTTTTCCGTTTAAATCGATTACTCGCCGGAAAAATAATTTCCCTTACGCGGTACTCGAGTTATAGAACTTCACTTTGAAAAACTACAACGGTTGCATACACCTCGCATACCCACATTGTGCGGATACGCTGCCCTTCCACCATTATACATTCAGTTATTGATATCACAAACGGCAGACGAAGAAGTTTTGAATAGCGAACAACTCTCGATTCAACTGGGTACTGGATATCAAGGTGTACAGTAACAACGTCCTGCCCGAGGGGAAAGACTAAGGTTGATTGTAACTCCGACAATTGTAGTTGGTAGTCACGATAAATGCAGTGTTTACTGCTGGCTATCGTACCCTGCACATGAGAATGCTAGGAAGTTGCGGATTCGATTTTCAAATTGTCGAATTGTATAGACTATTGTTCCTTTCTCCAAACCAACGGTCAGTCAGCCAGTTTCCCCCTTTACCTGAAAACAATGGATGAGAATAGAGGAGAATGTGTGATATGGTGAGTGTAAAAAATATTTACCACTGACGTTGGCATTAATTGCCAATGTCCCACAATCGGAGAATATGCAAATTAAATATCATTCGCATACTTCTACAAATGAGCCCTTTCCGAGGCGTAATGAAGTTGACAAATCAAAAACCCCTTGCCATCTCTGTTTTAATTAAGTGGGGAAAGTTTTTATTGCAGGGGCGTAATTTTGAAATAAAAAAAAAATCATAAATCGCTTACGATTGGTAAAAATGTGGAGAATCATGAGTGTTTCATATGGAGTACTATATTACGGAGAATCGAGGATTGATTGCCAAAGATGGCGGGGAGGGGGGGGGGGGGGGGGGCGATTTGTCGATTTGACGTGAAAGAACCCAGGAAAAACCGACGCGTAACCTGGAGATCTCATCGTCGATTGACTCGAGTAACTCACGTTTGGTTTGGGTGAGTTGGACCGCCGATAGATTCTCAATAGAATTACTCGCGGCGTCATCTATGAACGTGAAATCGGACCACAAGTAGACTAAACGGTATTAGATAACATTTAGATCCGGTATTACCGTATAGTATTCAATCGCTGATCTCTTATTTAACGATCAGCGAGTAACTGGCGAGTACAACGAGAAACCGTGTGTATCTAGCGTTGAGTAACTATATTCTATCAAAGAGAGTCATCACCACTTGCAGGGATATGTATGCCACAAAAATTAAGTAGCCGGCAGTAACTTACCGACAAACAATGATTCTGGCAGATCATTTATATACCTACCTATACGCGACCAGTAATGCCGGTACGACTAACTCACAATAGGCGTATCTTTCGAGCACGTTACTAATGTGTGCGAGACCTGTGTACCTTTACGGCCGTCAGCGCCGCTTAACGTGGATGCCTGACAAACTTGTATGGTGATTCTGTACATGCGTGTACACAGCAATGCAAACACGTTTTCTTTGCTTGCGAAGTTACGCTAGGGGCCCTATGCTCGCATACCGGCAAGAATGTCTGCCTTGGATTACTCGATGTATTTAGCTACGTATCTATAAAGAGAACACAAGAGTTGAAAATATTGCGACGATAAATTCATTTGAAATTGGGGACGAACGCGCAGCATTTAGATTTTTCAGTAGAATTTTCATTTCCAATGCACGCGTGCGTACAAGTGTGTATGTATGTATGTACTGGCACGCGTGCAAAGGTTTAAATCGAACGCGTCCGCAAAGGTCATCAATATCCAGCATTTTCGTGTCGGGTAACCAAGGTTTTCAATATTTTACAACACGTTACGGGTCCCCCGACGCACCTGCTAGCACGGCAAAGTTTGGACAAAAAGCATTATTCCGTTCTCCATCTACTTGATCGCAAACGAATGTTAACTCAGTTTGTTCAATACACATCGGGGTATCATTGTTATATACGAAACCTAGCTCAAACGATCCACAGATAACTCTTGTCCGCTGTAATAACGATGAGAAGTACTGCACACTCGTCAATGCCAAAGTCTCACACTCGGTTAACCCTCAAAGCCGGTAATTCATACCCCTGCAGTAACTGGCAGTTATCAATGAAATTACGAATCAAGAAGAGGCTGTAAAATTATTTGGCTTTGGAATTGATTTACGGCCCATAACTGACGGTGGTAGTATTTGTAAATGAACAAATTCATTCCTGTTGACATCAATACTTGATTACAAAAAATTCTTTTATCATCCCGATAAGCCTGCTGATTTTCTCTGGCTTCGTATTATAAGTCGAGTAACGTGTACTCGATTGAGGTTATATTACAGCCGTTGACTGAAAACGAGTTCCTCGATCAATGCAAGAACACACGATACAAATACTATTTTGTATTTCCAGTAAGCAATGCTAAAACTTGTTCTTCAGACCCAGGAGGGTCAGCAGATAGAAGTAACTGTAAGCCCGGATGATACATTCGCAGACTTACAGCGACTGTACGAAAGTCCAGAAAATCCTGGCCTGTTCGAACTTCTCAAGCACCTCATTACCAGCGGGATAGACGTGGATGCGAGAACCAAAGTATTCGATTATGTTACAAACAGTAGTAAGTTCCTCCCCTTTCCTATCCCCAATTACACACCCGAGTAGGTCCCTCTTGTCCCAATTTAAAACTACTATTATTCCAGGTTCAACAGAATGGCTGGTCGAGGAATCGCTCGACGACATTAGCGGTCTACAAACAGTCGATACTTTACAAACTATAATCGAAGAGACACGGATAAAAGAATGCTGTGTAGAAGACTGTTCCAACACTAACCTGACAGCGCCGAATAAAGTCTTTTTTCCGTTGCCCACTGAGAAAGATAGGTAGGGAATTATCGGATGTGTAAATTGTAACAGTTAAGATGGAACATTTTCATTTCAGATTATCTGCGTGGTTGATGGGAATAGGGAAACCAGATCTGCTCAATGTGGGAATAGAATTTTCCACCGACATCGCAGATGAACACTTTGTTTGCGCAGATCATTTTGCACCTAGTCAATTTTTAAAGGGAACTGATCAGGTACTAAAACGACGAGCCTGCCCATCGCTGACACAGATCAACATAGAGGATCGGGCAAGTTCTTTGTCAAACCAGAAGCAAGATCCGTTGTACTTAGAAACTGAAACCTCGGGTTAGTTATTTGCACATAGCTCCAGCATCATTAATAATGTGGAACCTCCTCATATTGCTCGTCGTCTTGTTAACAATCGTATGTTTTTACAGACAAATCACGTTTACCACAGATAATGGAAAGTAATAAGGATCTCGGTATCACAAATGCGTTTGATAGTGCAATACTAGATGAGTTTGACATTTTTAATGACGTAACTCACCCAGGTCGATTATGCAGACTATGTGGCGAGCATACCCTAGATCCTGTTTATCTCTTTTCGCCAAATGATCACAGCAACAACAAATGCACGGTGGCTGATAAAATAAATATATGTCTACCAATTACGGTAATTCTTTTTTTAGCCATACCCTGACACTTGCACAAGCAATCGTTCACAGGCAGTAGTCGCTTCGATAATATAATATAACGAGTCTCGGTAATCTTTCAGGTAACCGCTAAGGATCCCCTGCCGAAACAAGTATGCGCACAGTGTTTGGAGAAACTTGACACATGTCACAAACTTGCGACGACATGTCTAGAAACGGAAGACAAATTGAAATCAATGTTCGAAATGAAAAAATTCCACGTAAATGTAGTCAATGACAAACGATGTCCGTTATGCATTTCTGGGAATATGCAAATTGTAACCAAGAGTGGAATTTACCGCAAAGATAAAGCCGAAAGTTTTCCAGAGATATTGAAAAATTCCAGTGCCCGCACTAGACAAATGTCACCCTCTAAGAGCAACAATAATAAAACGGAAATTTTGAGTTCTGTTGATAGAGAACCTCTTCGGGGTAGGTAAATATTACTTCTTTGGTTATGAAAACCAACTTGGATCTCCCGAATTCACGAACTGTTGACAAGTTGAGATCTATCCTCAAAAGTCCACTTGAATACAATCGAAATTCTTACACTTTTTTTTTCCAGATTTCTACACCGATATTCCTGCGTCGATAACACAATCGGAAGACTCGATCAAGAATGAAAATGTCCCACTAAGGTTGCCGTCGTATTTATCACAAGGTGAATTACTCTGTTCAATCTGTTCCCAAAAAGAAGACAACATTGAACAATTGACTGAGCATGCAAAGCAGCATAATGGATACCCATGCACGATTTGTGCAGATGTTAACTTTAAAACTGTAAATGAACAACAACTACACTTTCTCAGACACGGAGTTAACCGTGGATATTGCGAGACATGCTCTCTGGAATGGACGAATCCCACAGATGCTGCAGAGCATCTTAAAATCTGCAAACCCGAATTTTGGAGCCTTGAGTGTGCACATTGCGGGGAAAAATTTCCTCACATTGAAGCAGGAAACAAGCACAATTGCCAAATGTTGATAACAGAAGTGGAAGGGTAATAGAATGTTAACGACATTGAATCTCTACTATCACAGTTTCTATCATTGAAAATATATTACAATTGTCATACAATGTGTCATTATTTTCTTATTATAGGTTCAAATGTGATCTGTGTGGGAAAAAATATATGCAAAAAATTAATCTAAACATGCACATGAGGACACACGAAAAGAGAGAAGCGGTTTACTACAAGTGTTCGTTTTGTAACAAACAATTTACACGAAAAGGAAGTCTCCACAAGCATGTTTCGACGTTGCACAGTGTAGTCGAGTCGGCCACAAGTCCTAAATGTTACAAATGCCGAAAGTGTGACGAGGCTTTTGTAACCTCGGCCAGCGCCGAAGCTCACATAACAGAGAAACACTTTAGTCAATTAATGATAGCAGATGTGAGTTTTACAAGCAATCAATTCACTGCAGATGAAATTAATTTGTCCCGAGTGTACATCTGTGAGTACTGTGAGCGTTGTTATACGATCCCTAGTTCGTTACACGACCATAGGCAGAATGAACACTACGAAAATTCTGACTATCAATGCAACATTTGTAACAGTTCGTTCGAGACCTACAAATCGTTATCACGGCACAAAACGTTACACATTAAAGAAAATGACTTGGAAGATTTAGGCATAAAGCAGTATTATCTCTGTAACTATTGCAACAAGACATTTTTACATTATGGTACCTTGATGATTCACACATCTCAACATCAACAGCCGTTACCGTATCTATGCAGGCTTTGCAACTTCCAATGTGCGACTTACAAGGAGGTGGCTGAGCATAGGAAAAATACACATCCGTATCAGTCAGTTTTGCACGAACGACCCAATAATTTATATCACTGTCAGTACTGCGAAAAATCCTTCTGCCATGAAGTAGCATTAATCAAACATATCAGAATGCATACCGGTGAGAGACCTTACAAATGTTCAATATGCGGAAAAGGCTTCTCTCAAACATCTGGTCTATA
Organism: Neodiprion pinetum; assembly: GCF_021155775.2. Taxonomy (NCBI): domain Eukaryota; kingdom Metazoa; phylum Arthropoda; class Insecta; order Hymenoptera; family Diprionidae; genus Neodiprion; species Neodiprion pinetum. The sequence goes on from NC_060235.2 coordinate 135,488, forward strand.
TACACATCTGAAAGTTCATTCTAACCTGAGACCGTACACCTGTCCACAGTGTCCACAGACGTTCAAAATCAAAGGCGATAGGGATAATCACGTAAAAAAACATTCGGGAGATCGTCCTTACAAATGTGATTTTTGCGAAAAGGCGTTCATGACGCAGCATGTCTACAGCCAACATCGTAAAATACATACAAACGAAAGACCTTACAAATGTGATGTTTGCGGTGAGGCTTTTAGAAGGTCGCATGTACTTACAGTCCACATGAGACGTCATACCGGTGCAAAACCGCACACGTGCGACATGTGCAGTAAGGCTTACAGGCAACGCGGCGATTTATTAAAACATAAAAAAATCCAGCACGGCGTAACGACCATCAATTCGAGTGGCGCGGTGCCTAGTTCTAGGACCGCTCTTCCGTCTTCCGGTGATATTTCGAGTAGCACGGAATCAACAACCATTTTTCCAATCGTTTGACTAGCTGAGAGAACTGTATGACAGTGTATGTACCCATTGTACCAAAAAACAATTTTATGGTATAATTCTCGCTAAATCCGATTGTATTTATAGTGTTCAATCTGCATTTAAATATAGAAATAGAAAGTGCTTTCTACTAAATTGAGAGTTGCCTTCAACTTACTGAATATAATGCAAACTCAGGATTTCTTAGATCTTTAGATTTATTTTGACACCATCGTGAATCAAATAACTATTGTAAATATATCGACAGTCTTTCAAATAAAAGTATAATTTGACTGATTACAAAAAAATTCCTGCAGTTTGATGATAAACAGAATCAACTGAAGGAACACGATGTAGAAACTTGTTTCTTTCTTCTCGGAAAGATGAAACAGTATTATGTTAGTCAGGAAAATATTATAAGATACTTAATTTATTTGTCACATATGATGTACATTATCTTCTCTTGAAATAAACAGATAATGACATTAACTTGCATGTTTCCTTAATCACTCTTCACAGGTTGTGATTTTTTAGTATCTCTTATTTTCAACTCCGTTGACAACTGACAGCAACAATACAAAACAGACAACAATGTAACGAAGCTTTTCCACGAATCTACAAGAGGATAACAAACAGACAGTTCTAATCTTGACAGTCTTACTTCTGCTTCTTCGGGTTGTTAACATTTTATTGAAGGAGTAAAATTTTCTTACCGCCAAGTATCCTGCGCACGAAAATATTCCCAATCTCCTGACCGCCAAAGAAATAAAAATTGGAGATTGCTGACATTGCTAGCAACGGACTTGCCAAAATACAATGAAAACGTCTTGCATTTGTTGGCCCCATGACTTTTCTCTGAGTTTCGATGTATATTTTAGTGCTTCCAATTGTCCTTGCCAAACTTTCTATTGTTACTCCAATGAAATTCAAAACCGACCATGTGAGTATAAACATTTGCGTGCCATGCCAGACATACACAAGTGAAAAACAGAGAAATGATGCAAAGACTTTTTGCAATGCAGATTTTGTACCAGCAACTGGTAAGTAAATATACCTGAAAAATAATCGTTACTTGTCGAGTCAAGAATTGAATTAATCCAGATTCTAATCGCAAGTAGACGATAGGCAGATATTTTTCAACTTGCCTGAGAAGAAAGTTGTGCAACCCTCTGTCAAAATACTTCCACATATCAGAATACAAGTGAATTCTAGCGATACATTTAGGAGTGTACAGATCTGCAATATTTTCAGCGCGTGCGATCACTCTTGAGAATCCATATACCACAACATATTTGTTCAAGAAGTACTGTCCCATGCAATATCCGAAACCATATAGTGCCCAGCTATTGAAGCTATGTAACAACTATAAGATAGGGAATTTTAAATGCCTGCTGGAAATCTTGGGTGGTTAAAATGATAATTTAAATAATTTCTGTTCTAAGGAATTCACTCTTACCTCGGAGTGAAAGTGAAGTATATTAATATACAGAAAGTGTAGGGAAAACTCTGTGAAAAATATCCAAAAAAGATATCGAAATAAGCCAAGAATTAACGACGTGACCCTCTTGAATGTCCATTTCTCGTACAATGTGTTGATCTAAGAAATAAATTGTCAATTACGAATGATCGAATCACATATAGTAATGAGAAGGCCTGTACATACCCCGTTGACAAAATCGTTGTACAATATCAACTGACCAAGAAACAGTGTGGGTAGATAAAGACAGTAGGCTAATATCTGTACGAATTCTTCAAAGGATTCGTCAAAACTTTTGCACCGATATTTAGCCATATTGTCAAAGCTGAAACCAATGCTTTTCAATTGCATCCAAGCCAGGGCGACTGTCAATACGTTATATTCATCTTCCTCAAGTTCCAACCATTTTTGCACAATACAATCTGTACTTTTTACAGCATTCAGTACGACCAAACAGGATACATGAAGTGTCCATAGTATAATTTTGCTTCGAAGAGGCACAAGGAGCCATGCCAGAGTCGGATGAATTAACAAGAAGATTATAGCTGGTGACCCGACAAATGACCAGAGAAACGTCAAACTTATAACAATGTACCAACAGCACAATAGCTGAGGGAAAAAAGTTTGTTTATGCACTGGTCAGTACAGGGGCAAATTATAATCTGTGGCAATAAATTCCAATAAAGGAATGCATCACACAATTGATCATGTCTAAAATTACCATAGAACTGAAGAAATATTTAACTATTTGCCCAATGAAAATTTGAACGCAAGCCCAAGGTAAAATCCTATATAACAGCGGAATCCAGATCCTCCATTCCGGGTCGGCGGTATCGCGCTTACCACCAATCCATTTCCATCCGGGACTAAAGTCTCCATAAACATCATCGTAATACCTAAAGTCTGGAAACAATATTTGTGGAGGATTTATTTGTTTCAATTCAAAAAATGAGAAGTCTGAAGTCGACAGATCTAGCCACTAACTCAAATTAATTATTATTGAGAGGAATTTCCGACTATGGGACTACAGTAATAATAGTAATAGTAATAATCATAATAACAACAACAACGACACGATGACCATGATGATGATGATGATCAAGATGATAACAACAACCACAACCACAACAACAACAACAACAACGACAACAGCCATTGTTAAATTGTAGTGAATTTTTTCAAATTACAGAAGAAATAAGTTATTTTTGAAAGTTATTCTTACATGAACTAGAATGCAGGTAAAGATGATACATTCCAATGATTATTCCGCCAGTCCATCCGCAAAAATATATCCACAATTCAAGGCCGTTAAGAGCAACGCTTCGCTTCATTTTCCGATGAGACAACAAATGAAGAAAAAAATTTATCCGACAAATCCAAAATCAGCATCATACGGCCAAGCAAACTTCCCGCGATTTCGTTTCGATATATGTAATTCTAATTTCTGTGCTCTCGGCTTGGGCGCAGCTTCATATCTCGGAGACATATGTCGATGTATGCAGAGGTTAAAACTACGATGCCAGCCAGAGTGAGTATATACGCTTTGTGATAACCGAAATAAGAGTTCGACTTTTTCTGGGTAATTAATATCACCGCGTCGATGTGAAAACTTACAAAATTAACGTAACATTACGGGAAATTCCGGGTAAAAGAAATTTCGTAAATTTATCCGCCAGCATGGTTACGTTTGAGTCAATTCTCAGACACGGTCGTAGAGCAAGGGCTATTGCGGCGGTAAAATTTGAATCTGCGTTACGTCAGATCGCTTGAAAACTGGGACAGTTGAAGATGAAAGTATTCCCACCCTTCGAAAATTCACGTGAATTTCACTCCTAAAATCCGTTTTCGTCTTCTTTCTCCTATACGCAATTGTCTTGAACTTTTATTTTTTAGGTGACCCAAGTGAAATGCAAGCGATGTCGCAAAGTTCTCTTCACAGAAGAAGCCACCCCTATATTAACAGCACATAGTGAAATTCGGACGGGGCCGACACATTCCCGATGTGGTTCTGGGGCACCAGAATACTGTCTCTATCTATCAGAGGAGAATTTGCCGGAATGGATGAAAGACACCATAGATAAGGTGAGTCGTTGCTCTTGAGGCGTTGACTGAAGATGTATAAAAGACTTTTAGCCGTATGAATATTTACGCACGGGTAAAGGGAACCGATAGGCGAGGGGATTGCATTATTCTGCTTTGCTGACTTGATTTTATCTTGAAATCCCATAAGACAAGCCAGTGAGTGCATGCCTTTTAAGTATCACGAAAAATAACCGAGGCCCGGCAGTCTTTGCATTATGTTCAGTCAACACTAAAGATCCGCTTCTGGTAGAGCAAGCTGCAAGTTTCACCCAAGGGGTAATCGATATTAACGATTTTCAGGAATTCTGGATAAAGGGAAAGATCCATTGCCCTCACTGCCACAGTCGATTGGGGTCGTTCGACTTTGTTAACCAGACAAAATGCGACTGTGGGAAATCCGTGCCACCGCCGATAAGAATAATTCATTGCAAAGTGGATAGATTGTCGGACACTGGATCCAATTTGCCTTTTCTACCGTTACCCAGAATAAATTATAACCCTCATTCAAGGGATAACAACGGCGCGCAACTCGTTCAAATAGTAGCAAGCAACAGACGTGGACATGTAGTTGATGCAGATAATTTGGCAGAGAATAATATAAGTAATAATCATCCCTAGACATACTTGTCGTTTAAGTATAATTCGCGTACCGAAAATCAGGGCTTGGGAATCGGTGGGTCAAATTCGTGCCGGTGCACCCGTTCAGCTGCTCCATAACAAATTACCCCAGTTTTTCTCATCCCGTTTCAACATGATTTTTATAAAAGAAATCAATGAATATTTATTGTGAAATGCTTTTGTAATATTGTTTTACATTAAAGACCAAACTTGTGTGTACATTGCGTTTTTATGTCACCGATGCATCCCTTTGTACCATAGAAAAGGCCAGAGTTCGGTCTTCGAATTTTGTGAAATTCGTTCTACTGCCACTTTTAGACGAGCAACATTTTCAATTTATCAATATTCACAATGAAGCTACTACGCTTCCAAAAGCAAAGCAACAAAATTTTAGCGATACAAGCAACTCACCATCATTGTTTTGAGCAGTGTTCTTCAAGGTCAGTTCGGAATCTGCAGTACAGCATTCATCCCTCTCTGGATTTTTGCTGTCTCGATTGGTTCCGTTGCAATGGCCTATTACCGTTTCACTGATTATGTTCTATCGTCTCGGATGACTGGCCGGGCGACCGCAGTGTTTGAATATTCAGCCACGGAGACACCACACACGAAAGCTAATCCGCGTCACGCCGGCGTAAGAAAAGATGTAATCTCATGAACATGCAGCGCGACGATATTCAACCGATTATTGGGATCGTACTTAACGCAACCGCTGTTGAAACACCAAATTATTATAAACAAGTGAGAAGTCTCGCGAGGTCGGGCGGCCGCATACGGAGCACAACAAAACCGGCCTAGCGTGCCGATTCACGTTCGTGAAGTTGTTATTGCGCACGTTATACCTCTTGCGATGGATGGATTTTTGCTGATGGTTATTCCGAATTTCAAATTACATTACACCACTCTCACGGATGAACTGTGAGATTAATTTTTAACAAAATTGTTACGAAAACGCAGATGGCTGCCGGGAACTGGCGGGCGTTCGAGTCGAATCGTGCGCGCTTTATTGTTTACCCCCGGCCGACTTCAGGCCGTGATCGTCTTTTTGTAGTAGGCGCTACCGGGGCCACCTACTTCAAAAATTTCAACTAATAGGGCGGCGCGCAATCTAGTCTAATTTGAAAAAGAGGAAGGGGTATGTTGTGCACACATCCACTATGCATACAGATATGTATGAATTTACCCGAGAGATACACATCTCGTGCTCATTCGGGCAGGAAATGGCTATGTTTACACCGTACAGGCCTTCGTACGGACCTTCGTCTGACATTATGTTGGAATTGTCAACGATAACGCTGCGCTAGCGCTCACTTAGACGTTACTAGCGAATAACCATAAATCGTGGTCGTGTGGTGAATATCCTCACACCATGTTACAGCTGATTACGCGCTATGCAATATATCGGCAATTCTTATCGTTAGTGAACAGCTTCTATTCGTTCAAGTGACAACTACTCCGTGTAACTACCTTGCACCTGGCGGTGAATGAGGTTATTAATTCACCTGCAACCGATTATCAACGCTAAATTGGTTGTATTGTGTGGATTCTTTCCACTTAACTCTAATTCCGTGTCGGATTCAAATGTTCCTGGTGTGAGTGAATAATTGAGTATACGGTTGCCAGGGCAACGTTGATTTTAATAATGTGCTTATAATTGAGGTTTCTTTAATTGCATTGCCCAGTCAGTGAGAATCATACAATGTCAAGCACCGAGAACATTCAACTTGGCAGAATCAGCGTGGCTCTCCAGGCGGAGGATAAGCGGCGGAGAAAAGCGGCCTTGCAGGAACTCGATGACCTGGTGTTTGGAAAGAATGAACCGATGAATGTTGACGAGGTAGCAGAAGTATGGGAAATCATGCACCGTAATCTTGTGAGAGCATTAAACGATCAAGCTGAAGCGTGTCGAGATTTTTCCATCAACTTGCTTAAGAAGTTCTTTGGGGTTCTAACACCCTGTGAAAAAAACATAATATACGTGATACCGATGGCAACTAGACGCCTGGGATCACAGGAGATTGTCGAACCTTCGGAAGAAGTTAGACTCAATTTTGTTACACTTTTGAGGACAGTCATTCAACACTACAAGGACTACCTGTCGGCTTACTTGGGAGATTTCATCACAATATTAGGCAGAACAGTCACTGACAATTATCCAAGCGTTAAGAAAGAGAGCTGTACATGCATATCCGAACTTGCCAAAACCATTCCAAACTCTTTTTACAATCATTGTGATAGCTTGGTTAAACCTGTACTGACTAACTTCGCGCATCAACACTACAAAGTCAGAGTAGCCTCGGTTAATACAATTGGCGATGTTGTTCAATATGGAAATAACAAAATAATTGAAATAGTCGCTACCCCAATGGCTGAACGGCTTTTTGATCAGAGCGGAGGCGTTCGAATGGGTAAGATTTTCAAAACGAGCTAATTTCTCTCATTCTTGAAATAATAATCTAGAAATAATGTTTATTATTTCCTTTTTTCTGAAGCTGTTGTTGAAGTCGCGGGAAAATGGCTCCTGAAACTCGGAGACAGATATAGCTGGTGGCATAAGTTGATTCCTCTACTTTTGACCGGGCTTCATGATGAAGTAGAAGTAATTAGGAACACAGCAAGAAAACTGTGGGAAGCAGTCGGAGAGCAGTATATTAAGGAGAACGACAATGACGAGAAACTGAGGGATAAATTGGATTATCTTGGAAAAGACCCGGAGCATTATCCTTCAAATAGTAGGATTACAAGGATACGCTCAATCAGCGCTATGGCTTTATCCTCTAATGGGGTACATCTACATAATCATTTATCACCTATTTCATGTTTCAGTTGTCCGGCCCAATTTGGGATGCCGGACAATAAGTCAACAAAATCTTTGCAAGCTTGTCGGTGGCATTGGAGTCGAACTTGGAGACTGGATGGCCGACATAAGAGTTCGGTCAGCCCAGCTACTTTGTGTTTTGGTTTTAAACGTAGAACAGGATGTGACGCAACATATAGAGAAGATCTTACCGTCTATGTATCGGTAAGTATTTCTAGATGTGAGAGTTTCGATTTAAGCAGAATCTTGATCGATCAATCTATGGTGGAAAACGTATTTCACAATTTGCTTCCCGTAAATGGTGGTTGTTGCAATTTCTTTCGTTCTCACTCAGAGCGTGCAACGACGAGGATAAGAGAGTGGTTGAAAATGTTGAACTTGCTGCTGAATACATGGGATATTTTGTGCCGCCGGATGTATATTGTCATTTGGTTTTACCTACACTGGATGAGAATCCTACACCTGGTCACTTCAGAGTCTTTTCCGCAATACTGCGAGGAAGTAATCGCAAATTACTTGTTCCGAAGCTTGAAATGATTGGTGGCTTTTTGCAACAAGCTCCCATCTGTCGGGGCAAGAATTTTCAATATCAAAAACAAATTCTCCAGTGCTGCAAATCACTTATGATTGTATGCCAAGAGGTTCGTTGATTCAGAATTTTCCCAGTCCTGAAACTAATTCAGCTGAACCAAAGTCCTGTGATGATTTATACACTTTTTGTTGATTAATTTTAACACCAAGTAATAATGACTGTGTTAACCTGTTTCAGAACTGTCAGCAAGTTTCACGTGATCTATTTACTGTCATATTTACAGTACTGTCTCTGGCTGCTGATGAAGAAATTCGACAGGAGAGTTTCAAATTGTTGGAAAAGTTGGCTGAAATAGAAGACTTGCCAAATGTGGAAGAACTGTACGAACGCCAGCTGAGATCATTACTAAAACTTATAGAAAGTAATCCTGAATCATGGACGATTTACAGTTCGGAACTTTTGATCTTGCGAGCCTGTTTGGTATACACTGGTTCTGTAGCTTCTCAGCATTTAGATCTCATACTACCAATGTTGAAACAGACAATGGGCAAAGAAGCTGATCCGGAACTACGACTTGAGCAGTTTCTCCTTCTTTCCAACTATCTAATGCGAAGGCAAGAGACTTTGCGAAAGACTGAGAATCTATCAGAGTTTATAACTACAATTCTCGATGAGATAATCCTACCAAGCTTAGTCTGGTCAGCTGGGAGAACTGCCGAAGCTATTCGTACAGCAGCCGTGTGTTGCCTTTGCACAGCATTGGATGAAAATCCGAATTATTCCGAGAATAGCACGTCTAAATTTGGAGCTATTGAAACGAACAAATTGAAAGAAATGGAAGAAAATGAGAACAAACTGTCAATAATGGGTATGTGTGAAAAAGAAAGTGAATTGGAGTGTGAGAAAATTACGAAAAGCGATGAGCAATTTGCGAAAAAGAGTTTAGACGTAAGGACTAATAAGACCATATATGAGCTGCAACTGTTTCCAGATACTGCAGTGTTTCTGAAATTCTTTAATAACGTTATGCCCATTTTGACAAGCCTGGTAGATGACAACGCAAAGAAAACAAGGCTGTATTCTCTACGAGCTATTTGCCAAATTATGTCAATTGGTGAGCAACTCTCTTGTTTGAACGACGAGCACGTTCATCAGGTTTACCCCGTGGTATTAAAAAGATTGGACGATGGTTGTGACGATGTACGATTCGTGGCTGTCAGAACTCTGAGGCTTGTTTGGGCAGTTGCCCCAAAAGATTATGACATTGTGTTCAGCAAAAGTCACATTGACACCTTGTATACCAGCACAATAGTCCACCTCGATGACCCTGATCCAAAATTCCAAGAGATTACGCTCGGTAAATACCATGCATGTGGTGCCTTGGGGAATTCATTTTAATAACCTATTTTCCTCTCCCGCTATATGGTTATTTTAATTGCAGAAACGATGAAACCACTGGCCAAACTTCACCCTGAGCTTTTGGCCCAAAAGATTCAAAGTTGCAAAGGGAATTTCCGGAATCAGAGGAGCTTGGAGGTGTTGCTAGAATACACATACGATCTGTTGTCGAGAAAGTCATAACGGGTGTAAATCGAATTGCGAAACGATTATCTGATTAAAATAGCCCGATGTAACGTAACTTTCAAATGTTCATTCGCCTTTCAATAATAGTAAAAGTTGATAAAACATTCCCTATGTAATCCCAAGAATGGATTGTAAGGTAATAGTGAAAAATTCCCAAAATCCCGAGGATTTTTCAACCTTGTGATAAGATTTACGGCTTGTAAGAGGTTGATAGATTTGAATTTGATGAGGCACGCGCCTCGGGATCCGTATCAACTTCACCAGCCGGCAAAACGTAGCAGGAAAATGGCGTCGCAATCCGGCATCTCGTTACCGTGGTATGAAATTTCTGCTACACGTTGCCAGATAAAGGCAATCGAGGGGTGAACCGATTAGCGGATCATTTACGAGACGATAAAGTGCACGAAGCGGCAAAACTTGCGTATCGTACGATAAAGCAGATTTAAACGGTTCAACAGAAAACAGGAAGTTCCCCGCCCTCGTCCCCCGCCATATTGCGTTCAGTTCGCGTCTTCCGCTTGCCAAAGCAATAACTAGTCGTCTTGGGGCGGAATACTGTTGTCGGTAGCGATTTGCATAATTCCTAGCCTTCTGCGGACGGTCCGAACATTTTTCTCCACTTACGCTGTCAGTAAGCTAAAGAGGTAAGTATAAATTGTTACGTACCATCAAGTGCCTAATGTATGTCAAAAACTACGTACGGATTTTGTAAAACCTCGCAAGGTGCGGAGGTAAACTGCGGTATGTGTATACCTACATGTATTCTGGTTATAATTTCGCTTTTATGCTGGCGAGATTTCACGTATATACAACATTTCCTCAATCTTCTGTACGGTCACCTCACGAGCGATTCCAAGCCGTTTCATTAACTCGCGTTCGATAAAATTTTCTAATCTCTTCTGAATTCAAATTTTCTCTCCACAATCGTCATTTTTTTTTTTTTTTTTATCAAATAATATCAGTAGAGAGGAGTAGGTATCAGCGCGATAAATTTCCTCGTTGACTCATCGAACCACTGGGGGTCTGCTTGTCATTTCGTGAAAAAGAAAAAAAATATATATATATATACACATGTGTTTAAAAAAAAAAACAATGAATAAAGCTTAATTTGGAGAATCTTACTGTTTGAGAAAGTAAGCAGATATTTGATTTGCGTCTAGTTCGGTATATTTCTTATATATTACTGCAATGATAATTATAGTGATGATAACAGTAAGAAGGGAAGAATTCTTTGCAGTTTTTGCTATTCTTTCAACTTATTTCAAAATGATCACTAATTCACTGATTATGTTTCCAGTGTCAGACGATGTCAGACCCTGCGGCAGATCATATCAATACACCTGAGGAAGAGTTGGAAGTTGAAGCAAATTACAAACCTCCACCGGAAAAAACAATTGAACAGATTCTAGAGGCGGATAAGGAAGATGAAAGTTTGCGCAAGTACAAGGAAACTCTGCTGGGAGAGGCCAAAGCGGGTGCTATTGTCGTCGGTGAGTAAAGTACAAAATTAAGCAAAATGAAAATCACCACCTTTTCGTCTACTGATTCCCAATTTTGGTGGTGAACATTTGAAGATTTAACTTGTGATTTTCTTTCCAGAGCCTGACGATCCAAGGAAGGTGATAGTGAAAAAACTTGCGCTTTGTGTTACGGATCGGCCCGATATGGAGCTGGATTTGACCGGAGACTTGACGCAGCTCAAAAAGCAGTCCTTTGTAATTAAGGAGGGCGTGAGCTATAAGATTCGAATTGATTTCATTGTTCAGAGAGAGATCGTTCACGGATTGAAATACGTGCAGAAAACCTATCGTCTCGGTGTGCCCGGTTAGTATTTACTTATTCATTCATCTCAATGAACTTATTAACTCTGTAGTCTTAAATGCAAACCTGCTTTCTTGGCCAGTGTCATAATATTAATATTTCATGCTTTGCTCCGCTTTCCGAAATCGCTGGATTTCACAGGAGTCACAGGTAAAAACCAGAAATAAGAAATTCTCTACAAATTGGATGTTACAGGGTATCAACTCACTTTAAAAAATATACCTAATGTTAGGGAATTTATATGTTAGCAGAAGAGTGGTTGTACATCAAAAATTGTTGTTGAAAATAAGAAGCATACAGGGCATTTCACAAAGTATCAGTCATTGTTTGCGTATTTCTGATCCACAATTCAACTATGTATAAGTAAAAATGTTTTTCATAGAATTTTACGACAACACAGTGACCATATTGTTTCGCTGCATATTTGTTTATATAGAAATGTAGGAAAAAACTGGATTTCTGCCTTGCGATAGGACTCCGAACATCTGGGAAGTTAATATCGCAGTTTGAGTTGGCACCTTATACTATCGAATTCCTGCTGTAAATACAAACAAATCTGTATCGTGTTTCACTCATTCGTCACTTTCTTTCACGTAAAAACTCCCCGTTTACAAGTGTGCCTTCTTTACTCTGTTTACCCTACAAATAATGCATACCATGAGGATTTGGTGAAGCGAACCTGAATGTTGACCTGGCGCACGAGTTTCTTCTCTTTATATCAATGCTCCACAAACAGGATCACACGTGTAGTGCGCATTGTGCAGCTAATTGAGTTTGCGTCAAGGTTTATTGACACATTAACCTTTGAAGGACGGAGATTCGGGATTCTTGGTCTTTTTCAGAAAATGCATAGAAAAAAGTATCTAATAAGTTGAAACTATCATGGGTAAAGTGTTGATCATGCGTCGCCCCCATATCCGGGTGTTACCGTCCTCTAAAGGTTAATTATCTTGCACAACACATACATTGTAACGAAGTATGAGAAGCAGCAAGAAGTGTGTAAGAAAATACAGTAAGATGGTGCCAGGTAAGGGAGTACATAGAGTAAATCGGAGACGAGCGACATTGGCGAGTCTGATGTGGGAGTAAGATAATTGATCCGTAGCATTAGTTGCAAGGGTCTGCTTTATAGAACTCTTATGGTTCTAGATTAAACTGGCTTTCATCAGGTTTTTTTTTTTTTTTTTCATGCAAAAATCGGCAAACCTTTGGTCGAACGATAGATATAGTATTGATTAAACAAATCTAATCCTTTAATTGAATTTCCTTATTTTAGTTGACAGAATGACGCATATGGTGGGATCTTATCCTCCCAAATCAGAAATCCAGTCTTACACGACCCCGTCAGAAGATGCACCAGCCGGTGTGATGGCCAGAGGTTCCTATACAGTGAATTCCTTGTTCACGGACGACGATAAACACGAACACTTGAAGTGGGAGTGGTCTTTTGACATCAAGAAGGACTGGAAGGAGTAAAATTTTCAAATCGCTTACAGTTTGTTCCAATCCATAATTGAGTGGAGCCATCTCGGGGTGTACGACCCTGAATTATTCTGAAATTATGGTACGCAATTAATTATAGGAATTACTGTTACATAACATATAAGAAATAATTTTAAAGAATTTCGCCAAAACAAAACTTTAACCGCGCATCCACTGTTTGCTACTGGGGTATGTCAACGATGCCATCATTACACACACACACACACACACACACACACACACACACACACACACACACCAATTGTTATATAACAGCGGTTATTATTTAGTATTTGCACCGTTACAATACATCGTGGAAGATCAATCGTGTCTCATGTCGTGCTAGAATAAATTAAAATTCCTTTTCCGAATCGCACTTCGTACGAAGTTTCCGTTTAGAGGCTGAAAATAAGAAAGTGGAAAATAAAAGGAAAAGAAAAATATACGATTGCTAAGATAATCTAAATATTTGAAACTAAACTGACAGTTGAATGAATAATTGTGCAGATACGAAATAATTATTGCAGACTAAAAATCTTAGTGCCTCTTGGTGCTGATGAAAATTATTTTTCTGCCTCAAGTGGACAGGTAAATATAGGATTTATATATTAGAATAGGTAAAATAAGAAAAGAATGATATTAGAAAGCAAAAGGTTTGATGAATTTTTCAATTTCGTACGTTAATTTTCATACAATGTATAAATATGTATATACATATGTGTGTATGTAGGTATATACATACGCAATGTATGCCCAAGTAAACGAATGGAATTAAACGTATATAAACATCGTATGAGAAGGATGATTATGATGAGACAAGTGATTATTAGAGATTCAAGAACACGGCAAGCCGATGATTATTAAATTAATACAGAGTGGGTGGTTTTGATCGCCCCGGGCGAGTATCGCAAATACCGTACGAAAATCAAAGATAATGCCGATGTGGGTTGACTTGTGGATTTTGTCGCTTCCGAGATTTGAAGAAATTTTTTTGCTGATATCACTATCAGCTGCTCGTACTCAAAATGGGTGTTCCCTAACTGAAATCAGATGTTGCGCGCGAAATTTGGAAAATGATGAAACCCATAAGCCAAGCCATATCAGCATTATCTTTCCTCTTTAAATACCTCGTAAGTTTCTTATGAAAGTTTTCTCATACCACTTTTTATTTTTCAAACATTCGCCCGAGACGATAAAAACCGATCACTTTGTATAACGATGATACATGGACTACACGACCTGTCAAAGTATCTTCCCTGTCCTATCTGATCCACTACAAAAAAGATATAATAACATTCAATGAAACTTGATGCGGTGACAGTCCAAATTACTCAGAGATAAGGACAATCTGCAACAACACACTCTGTATATATTAACTGTTTACAGTATACGATTCATTTATCATGTATAAATAATTATGAAATTCTTGCACCGTGCAACATTATTATGACGTATAAATTTCTTCGACAGATTTCGAACCTCCAATAACCGGCTAGTGACAATAATTGAGGGGATAAACGAATTTGTAGGGACACGGGAAGAATAGTTTCATAAGCCGATTCATCGTCAGTTCGATTCCAATCGCTGCGTAAAATTTCATTAGATGCTTGTCGTATGTGCCGTCGGTGCTTTTCAAGAATCGTCACGGTCAATTCACACGCTACAAAGAAGCATCAAGGTGCACCAGCTTGTGTGTATGCGGATACATACAATACATGTAGGTATGTACATACATACATACATACTTACCTGCCGGACAGCAAGCCATTACTCTGGCTGTACCGACTTCGGTCAGCGAACTCGACTCTTCCAATTCCCAACTAGGAGTCCCGTTTTCTACTTGCCTCTGGCAAAACTCCTAACGGAGATGTATGATTTTTATGTTTCTCGCAGTATTGCACTCATATGGGTAATGGTACCCGATTGTAGAGCCGCTTTACTCACTTCGAACCTACCTGGAAACGGAATATTTATTTCATTGCATCGTTTAACGCGATAATATGTAAAATTCAAAGCTTGAAATCTGGGTTGTGGCGTCCTTATTTGCACAAGTCCTTTGCAAATAAGTTACATCTAGCCGTCGGGGCAGGTCCAGTTAGCCTGTTCTCGAAAACTACTTATAAATCGCACACCCACAGGGCCCCAGTTCTGCGCCGTGGGTTTCCTTGAAATTTCAATTGGTTAATTACCGCACGGACGAAACTACGTCTTTGCGCATTAAGGTTTCAAACTATGCACAGTGTAACACACTATCGGTTCATGTTCGGCTGATTAATGTCTTCGACTTTGTTCTCGATACAGAATCTTATAATTTATAGTCGTAATATCATCATTGTCATGATAAAATATTGTTCGTTTGCATAAGATACAGATATGCCGACAACTTTGTACATCTTGAAGCCTGTTCAGATTTGATCGAAATATCCATACGATTGTGAGCTTTTTCCCTCGATTATTCGATCTTTTCTTCGCTCTTTCTAATCGGAAATACACACATATTTTCGTAGATATCCCCGCATCGGGCTTTTTTCGTCCACTCAATTAATTCCTGAATCGCTACGCATGAATATGGAACGGAGAACCAAGGAACTATGTGCGAAGAGCCAAAGATCGAGAACAATCGCGGAGGGGATTCTCGTTACGTCCCACGATAGAATGATCGAAAGATGGAGCGAATAAAATCGCTCGGCTGTACCCGAAATGTGTAATAACGTCACGGAGACGACGAAAATTTGGACTAACCCCTGTCGTTCGAGCACTCTCAGTTTAAACGCACCAAGCATAACTGCTGCACCGCATCTGGGATGAACTGGGAATATGACCAACTTATGGAATATTGTCGAGGGCGACTGCATCGTCGGCGAGGAATCACAACGCGTCTAGCCTACGACTAACTCGGTCCTGAGCTTCCGGATGAGGGAGAAGAGTCTTTAAGGTGAATCTTGGCCGGACCAAAGACAGCAGAAAATCTCCGCATAACTTGATAGTTTAAAACCGGGCAACTTGGGCGTCGACCCGCTGGTCACAGGGGATCCGGAAGATGATACCATTCGGCAGAGCTGCTCGGCGCGTTCGACACCAGCACCGGAAACGGAACCCCCGATCGAGGAGTGCAATACTGGTTAAAAGCTGTGTGAAGGCCCGGTGGAACTTTCTTCGATGTATGATAATCTAGCCGATGAAAAACTTATAAAACTGCAGTCACTTTTCGTTATTACGCGGTATTCAAGCTCCTGAAAACGGTCCGAACCTACGGTAGGTTCCGCTGTCACACGCAGCTGCATAAATCGTTAGTACAACAGTCAATGCGAACTTCGAACCGCACTCAGGTGGCGGCTTAAATCGGCGACAGATTGTTCCTAGCGCGATTTCGGGAATTCGATCCCGCAGCCGAACTCGCGGTTCGAATTTTGTACCCGAGGGTAAGACTTGGCGTATTTCTGGCGGTGAGAATAGCGGGTATCTGAAAATTCGGTTCCGTAATTTATGTGCCGGCAGGTTGGCGGCAAACAATAAGATTCGATCACGCACTACCATGACGAAATTGTACAATTGCGGCCACACCGTAATAAAATACGACCGAATCATCAACGCAACGCACAGGCTCAAGTCCATAGAATACTCACGTTCTTTTCTTCCTCCCTGATTCGCAAGGACATGGCGAGTTGCGATGGTGATCGACTAGTTTGGAATTATTTCTGTAGGTATAACCAACAGCAGCGGATGCAACGATGCCGATTGGACCGGAAGCGAATCGCGAACGATCAGCGATGACAGAAGCAAGTTTTCCAGGAGTTTAAGATCTGTGACTGCCGCACAAGTTCCGAATTCCAAGGACCCATTTCTGCATAAAGTTGCCCACCAAGCGTCAGGGTATCGTGGAAGATCGTTTTCCGTTTTGACAATCAGGGACGCTGGCTCCGAGACCTCACACCAGCGAACGAGTGGTCCCTCCCTCCATCGCTGTACGAACCTCACCTGTGTGGAGAACATCTCGTTCCCTGCAAAGGAAACCGTGGAAAAGCCACGAATGTCCTCCTACAATTACGAGGGAAAACTTGTTTGTTTCCGCGGGCGACTTATAACTATACGAAACGCGCGTCAGTTATTGCGGTCCATCGGAATTCTTACAGGTTATTCCATTGGTTTTCAGAAGAACATCGCGAGTCGCTCATTACAATTATTTGAGGGATCGAAATTTTCAACGGACCCGAGTTGAGAATATCCAACACTACGGGGCACAAAGCGATGGCAGATAATCACTTAGATTAGAACGCTTTTTCGGGATTACACGCGAGGTACGTATATCCGACCGGATGGAAACTTTCAATTCAAACGTATTCTTTCTTCGTTTCCAAAATTGTGCAGTGCTGAGGACATGTTCGAAAACCTTTCAATGCGTCACATTACAACGAGTACGAATCAAATTCTGAACCGATCTTGATAAACCAACAGCATTCGACGACCCCCTGGCCTGCTTCGGGTGTAAAAAAAGACAGGCCGTTTGGAAAGGACGCGATGGTAACATCTACAACGTCATCCTGTTTTCATAACATAGGTATATGCGATAAAGTTCTAGCCCCAGCTTATAGATATTATACGATTGAGAATTAACCATTATACCACGTATTGAATACACAGTGTGTACATGTATGGTCCGTGTATTCCTTCACTTTTTCATACACGGCCGGTGTCGTGTATTATAAATGAATCGCCTTTAATTGTGAATATTCATCGACTCCAGAATCAGCGCAGTGACTATTAATGCTGAGAATTAGCTGTAAAAGATTTGCGAGCGACCTGAAAATTTACAGACCATGATTCCTAAAAATTATACAGTAGAGTCCAATTAGATGCGCTCGAAAGGCCATCGCCTGTTGAAGATTAAATTAATTCGCGCTAAGGCCGCGCATTTGTTGTTTAATTGGTATTAACGACACACGTATGATTTCTTAACAGAATATACCTAATCCTATCCTCTCGATCATAGACCGTGCGGCATATTACTGTTATACTCGAGTGAAATTTTCCGAGTAAATCAATTAAATCACGGTCCTGCATTCAATCATCACAACGTATTATACCTGTGACGTTTGAACGGTCATGGTCATTGTGGATGTATTATAATGCAATCCTTCCACCATGGTATGGTGGGAACTATGAGGTACAATCGCGCCACACAGTGTCCTCTGTATCTCTTTAATGCATGTGAAAATAAATGTAGGTCTCGGTTTACGGGTTTTCTCACAAATTGGCATCGAAAAGTTATTTCATAAATATTTCTCAAGTGTAAAAAAGCGATCAGTCTTATCGTAGATCGGCGCGGCGTCCAAAAATTCGGACGTCGTCGAGAGGTGGCGAGGGAGTCCGCTGATTGGCCAGGAATCGCGGCGCAAAGGATCACGGGTAGACTCTCGTTGCCATGATATTGCCACACGGTGGAACCACCATGTGTTGCCACCCTTCTCCGGCAGCGTCAGACAGAGGCTCAGTCGCGAGTCGAGCGTCGCGTAGCGAGGTCCTTAGGCATTGGTATCGTACTTGCTTCGGTCACGAACGGTTGTCGATCACATACGTACACAGGGACGTGAATTTTGGCGACATCACGGAGGCGCTGGCTGAATCGTGATCGGCAGGTGAGTAAGCCACTCGTCATTCGATAACCGAATCCCATTGACACCTAACTGGCGCCGTAAGCTTTGCGAAGGACGGAAATTGTTTCGATAATAATAAATAATCATACCATTTAACAATGTACCGTATAAATTGTGCACATTGATCACGTGACTGCGGTAAGCGGCACTTCGTGCGTCTTCAATGATGGTGCTGCGCGTGTTTCACGGGTTATAATTGTAATTACTGGAACGTAAACGTCGTAACGATTGCGTTATTGTAAATTGATTGTTTGCTCGGCCCCCGTGGTGGAACCGGTTGCCGGCACGGTACGTTGACTCTCGGTGTCTACGTACACCAGAGTAAACAATTATCGTGCGGTCGTTGCGTGAATTATTAATTATAGGCGACTATACCGATAGCGGAAATCTGTGGGAAATGACAGCAAACGTAGAGTGGAAAGTCAAGGGCGTGATACGCGTGAAAATTTAATACCTCACTTCATCCCACTCGGAACGCAACGTTTCTCGGGATGGTATTCCTGTGCGAGATCGAGGCTGATATTAGCGTGAATCAGTTGTAAAATTTTGCAAACAGTAGATGCAAATTAGTGAACGCCTGCTCTGCCTGCTCTTACGAACAACGGCGGGGGAGAAATTTGCATTGTACTGCAATGTGTCACGCTCTGCAACCCCTCCCAGAGAGTGGAATAGCTGTTGTAAGATATGACACAGAAGAAAATAAATTTAGGAGGTGACAGATCTTACACCTCATTTTCGTGTCGCTAGTTGAGCCTTTGTTTCGATCTTTTTGTCCCTATTCAACGGGTGCCGGCGGGGTCACGGTGAACTCACAATCGGAGATCGTTCGGCACGCGTACTTGGCGCTCTCCTCTCGTCTCCTCTGGGCCCGGGGAGTGTTTTTATGCCAAGAATCCACCCTTTGGTCCGCACGGACGGCTGCCGAGATGGGCGACGGCCGACGACGCTGACTCGCGTAGTTTTCAACGCGGGGCGGGTGAGTCACTCTCCCCTCGTTCGTCTGCCTGTTTCGGAGTGGCGCGTCGAACGTAACGTCACATTCCGGGGCGGCGGGGGACCAACCCCGAGCCGCGCCGGGAACCTACAGCACACCGGGTAGTAATGTAGAGGGTGTGAAAATGGAACGAAACGGCTGGAAATCCGAAAACGAGCGTCGAGCAGAGCCGACGAAGTACGCTGTAGAAACTCTGTTCGTTCTTTCATTATTATCACGACTTGGGTCGATGTTGTATATCGTTTGCGCCGATATGTTTCATTTTCAAACGTCTTACGTGTCGATCGTGATCCGATTAGGCATGTGGGAACTCGACGGGCGGCGGTCCTCCTGCGCGGCTGCTGCGAAACTTGTACCTACTTGACTCCTGCAATAGCGATTAGTGATTACGGTGCTCTCGGCTCTCATTTATATCAGACACGCCTCTTTGCTCCGCTTTCGTGGGTATTTTTTATATTACACTCTGGGAAATTGCACAGCCGCGAATCGACTTCCCAAATTCCCTGTAACAGGGCGGAGCGAGAAAAAAATCTCATTTTCAGACCCATTTGTCAGGCTGAATAGTTGTAGTTCGAAATTCTGAAAATCCGCTCGAAAGAATTCTTTCACACGACCACGTCTTCAACGTTCTGGACGACCTGCATTATATTTGAACGATCTTCGACGATTACAGGTCTCGTAATACTAAATGCAACTTTTGAGTAATCTATGCTTGTACGACTCTGTTATACGGTGATTGAGACTTCGTATGCAACCCTGAGTGTCTGAATTAGAATTGAAATTCAACGATCGTCTAACTGCAAGAACCTGAAGACGCAATCCCGTAAAAAAGTTCTTTCGCGTGGGTTTTCCGAGTGACACTTCTCGTAATCCGCGCGTAAAAGCCGGCAAGAAGATGATGAAGAAGATGAAATTCTTCCACTACGCCCGCGCCCTAGTCTACAATCACTCCGGTATGGTGATATATTTTTGTTTTTTCGCGATCACTTGGATACAAATTATACGTACAACAATATACCGTGTCCATCGACATTCGGCTAATTGTAAGCCTGATCGACGGTCAGCGGAAGGCGAGGGTACTTCAGACTGCAACGTTTCAAAGTTCTTTATATCTACTTATTGTACTTGTGAGGCAGTTTAACACACTGTACCCGGTGTAATCGTCACGGTGAGTATACCTACCGTACCCGGTTTCGAGTTTCGGTTCTCACGAGCAATGAACTTCCGCCGCAATCTCACAAGACAAAGAGAAGAAAGGAACGGAATAGAAGTCGGATCTTTTTCGGTATAAAATCGAAAACCTTGACCTCGGCCTGGCCAAAGCGCTGCAGCAGCACCGCCACCACTACCACCGCACTGTAAATGTGTGGCGCGTGCGCCTTCAAAGGCCGTCCGTGTTGGGTCGCAACTCGTACACGCGCTACTAGCATCGAACGTATACACATTTTCACGTATACTTTACGCTACATGCACACGATGTTACTGGCTCACATTTTCTATATTTAGCGAGGCTCGCATCTACCGTTTCTAAATATGGCCTACACCGAATCCGAAGAAGACCAAACGCAGTGCTTGATCGCTAGATCCTGCCGTAGCGTCATCTTATCGATTATGGAGAATATGTTGATGATGAAGATATAACGCTCATACACATAGGGGCGGAATACTTCCATGCCTCGAGATCGTATTTTGCTTTCTCTGTGAGACATATCTTATTGAACAAAAACAAGCGTACACGAATGAGAACGATAAACGCTGAAGCGTCGTGCAGAGCATCGGACAATCGAGTCCCCGGGTTTTCTGCTGCAAGTTTTTGCACGTCCGTGAAACTATCTCTTGCGTTGCATGATTATTGGCGACGTTCTCACTCTTCCGCTTTTCCCACCGCGAGAATCCACGTCCGCGGGGGATCAATAAACGAGTCACGAACTGTGCGAATTCAGCTTATATCTGTCCCTGCCTTTGGCCCGGAACTCGTCCTTCGTCGACGCTGCTTCCTTCCGCCCGTTCGTCCGCCCTTGACCCGCGTCGATATGGGAATTCCGCAACGTCATTTCAGCTTCCACCCGTGTAAACGTATCACGATGAGATATGGGAAATATAAAAGTACATGGAAATTTGAAGACAAAAAAAGAGCGAAATAAAACCAAGGAGAGTATGGTGCACGATGGGAAACATGATTACGTAGAACTTATAGATGCTTCTTTTCCGTGTATAATACGTATCGTAAGTTTGATACCGATGCGCGATCACCTCATGTAGCGGTATTCCAAGCGATTTATGACTAGGCTTCAACGGTCAAGCGGATTAGAATTACAACGTCTTGGTATTTCCTGTCATAGGCTAATAAAAATTTACGATATTCACGCACGCGCACATTTAAATGCAGAAATCCTACGTATATTGAATGAATTTTAATTTGGTTCGTTTTACGGAGCTGCTCGCCGCTTAATACTGACAATCAGAACACTCGTTCGTGTATGCATGTACGTACCTGCATTATCACCGTCGAGTATTTCAAAAACTAAAAAAGATAATGCTGATATACGTTGACTATTAAATTTGTCGATTGGACCTCCTCCAGGATTTCGCGAGTATAAACTTTGGTTTCAGGCAAGGAACACGCACTTTGGACATATGCCGCTGATAGCGTGATCGAAAGCAAATTCAAAGACGTAATAGCAAATACTTGAAATTATTTCTCTACTTTTGTAATTTTCTCCAGAGTAATGTTGGGTGAACCGTTGGTGGTAATTGTTTTCGCCATCGACACGCGACTTTCGTTCTTGACATATTCACCTGGGCTTGTTGAAACCGACCACCCTGTATACCCAGTTGTACTACGAATATGCGGGGGGACATTTTGTACGAAGAACCACTTCGTCGCTGTCCGACGCAGCCGGCTCGCCCGCCAGCCGACAATCCCGGCCTTGTCCTTGAAATCAATAACCCGGGAAAATGTTCGAACCGCACCACACCCACCTCGCAACCCCGAATTGCGTAAAATTCTTCAACCTCTGTTGCAGTATCTACCTATAAATATATTGACAATAAATTTCTATAATTATACCTCGAATCGCAAGTTTTCGTGAAAATTGGAATAATTTTCCAATATCAAACATTGCTGGCATAAAATTGTTTACTCCGCGTTACTATACAGAGATTCTTGCAGCATCCTATTCATAAGTCTGACCACGAATGCATTCTTGGATTGAGACTTGCAACTTTCGAAATTTCGGTACCGTGATTGAAAAATATATTTAAGCCTATGAAAAACTGCACGATCGATTAATATCCGTACCGATACAATGTTTCTCGCATCCCTGTTCGCAGACATTTACTCGGAATATACAAGTGCGAGCGAGTATACGCTGCCAAATTCACCAAAACGAAGAGCCGGCAGTAACCAGCGCGACTACACCCTCCGACGACAACCGACGAAATCGGAGAGCAATCGGCGATACCTAACTGAGATATCTCCGTATCAACTTTGAGCCTCCGTCGGATCAGGGAAACGGAAACCTCGACTGCGACGATCCGTTAGACTTCTCTGCACCATGCAAACGAACGGCTCGGAAAACGGGAGCTCCGATAACGGTGTCGACCGGACTGGCTGGACGGTTAGTTTCCAGTCTTCGTTCTTCATATTTTTTTCTACCTTCTCGTTGAAACTTATGGTGAAAAATCAGGAAATAATTCCGAAAGATTTTAAACAACGGCTTCGGAGAATAGCTATTTTATGTACCTGGATTCGTTTCTTCCTGAATTAATTTTCTCGCCTTTCCGTATTATCTGCCGTACCAAAATGTATGTATAAATTGTTGCTGAAACTTGACTACAGGTGGGTTTGATAAACGGACAGTTCAAGTACCTGACGGCGGAGACGTTCGGTTTTAAGATAAACGCGAACGGTGCAAGTTTGAAGAAGAAGCAGCTGTGGACGTTGGAGGGAAGCGAGCAACAAGTATTCCTGCGGTCTCATCTCGACCGTTACTTGGCCGTCGATCAGTTCGGCAACGTCACTTGCGAGGCCGAGGACACCGCCGATCCTGGATGTGCCTTTCAAATCCAGGTCGCGTCTGACGGTACGCCGCAACTGCAATTTTATTTGACTCCGTTCTATGTGCATTCTACAGATTAGTTTCAGATGACGCGCATCAATATCGATTGCTGCTGGGTCGTTTTATCCTTATACGACCGTATACAAGGGACGTTTATAGCGTCGCGATTATCGCATACGAATCGGTATCGCGGTCGGTTAAGAGAGACCGAACGGTCGTCGGTGAATTGAGAAAAAAAAAATTACATATATGAAAAAGGATGTTGAGTCTATTGTGGAATTACAGGCATCATGCTCAAGTCAAGTATTGGCCGTGGCCCGTCCGTCTACAGTATTCTCCTGCTGGTAGGTGTGAAAAGAGAGAAACACCTGGCAAATATTCTGCACCAGCGTTGAAACGTTGTATACCCGTGCTGCGGCTATAGCCGTTCAGCGCTGAGAATAAAACTAACGAGCCGTGCATCTCGAAATTCGTCGGCAAAGTCGACGAGCAATCCTCTGCGTATAACGGCAGTGTGACTCGTATTTACAACTGTATGTATTATCGCACGTTTGCAAATCAGCAAAAAAAAAGTAAATGCAATTGATCTATACGGTGCGTTCGTTGTCAGTCTCGTGTAACAATTCTAATTTATTGGAAATCGCGGTGTGAAAGTGAACAGACGCTTCACTACACTATATTCCGACTTGGCTCGCCGTCCAAGCATATTACACAGTATTCTAAACAATACGCGAGAAGCGGACGCTCGCGTCCAAGTTCCCGATCCTGCATATGGTTGATTCGATGAATTTTCCTCGGTCCAGGAAGCGGCAGATGGGCTCTTAGGAACATTCAGAGGGGCTACTTCCTCGGTTCGAGTCAGGATGAGCTGAAATGCACGGCCAAGGTTCCCGGCAACGCCGAATACTGGCTCGTTCACCTTGCCGCGCGACCTCAGGTAAAGAACTTGTAGCTACGGCGTTCCGGCCGAATTTCACCCGACGACATACACAACCTCTCGACGAAATGCTCTACGCCCATATCACACCCGTACCGGACATTTATCCTCGTTGCGCATGAATAATCATGATCGCTGCGCCGCAGGTGAACTTGAGATCAGCGGGCCGTAAGCGTTTCGCTCACCTGAGCGCGGCTCAGGACGAGATCCACGTCGATGCCCCGGTGCCGTGGGGCGAGGATACCTTATTCACCCTGGAATTCAGACCGTCCGCAATGCCTGACGCAGGTACGACGGATGGAAACTCGACCCGAAGCGAGGCCGGTATCGGTGGACACTACGCTCTTCATACCTGCAACAACAAGTACTTGGCTCGCGACGGAAAGCTGCTCGACTACTGCACTCGCGACTGTTTGTATGCCGCTGAATTCCACGCGGGGATGCTCGCCCTCAGGTGGATAAAAGATCGAAGCAACCCGTTATTGTAGATGAATTATTTTAAGCTTGTGAATTTCATTTTTCTCTTTATGCCATTGTAGAGACGTGAGCGGCGCCTACTTGGCCCCGATCGGCAGCAAGGCGGTACTCAAGTCCAGATCCAACACCGTTACGCGCGACGAACTCTTCTCGCTTGAGGATTCGCTGCCGCAGGCTTCTTTCGTCGCTGCGTTAAATCACCGCTACGTATCCGTTAAGCAGGGTGAGTTTTTCCAAAATCTGGCTATTTATTCATCTCGTTTATATCGGAAATATTTCTACGCTTCGAAAATTGACAATGTATCATTCGCTTTGAATCGAGGTCTTTCTTATACTATACACGTGAGGGTCTTTTTTCTTTCATTTACTTTTTCGCTCGCTTTTATAAATTTAACAATGGTTACCAATGAATATATTGTAATGAGAGAAACAATTTTCAAGATACCTTCGGGTGAAAACAGACAAGTGAAAAAAAACGTAAACGAACGAGGATCAGAATAAAGTCCTCTGGTAGAAAAAACACTAGTCATTTTCATCTTCCGTGATGTCTCCCTTCCGGCGGCTATCTCTTATCGTTGAACGATACTGTATGTCGGCCGAAACCCATAAGTAACCGACAGGCTACATTTATATTTCCGCCCCATTGTCCATCCTGTTTGTTCCACGATGGAGTTCAAATTGTCTTGTTTGACTTAGTAGTATAATGGCTTCCCAAGTACTGACGAAAAGAAAAACATTGATGGAAACAAGACGGCCAAGAACATTTAATCCGAGTTGAAATGATGAAAATTGAAACGAAATCGAGGAAACTCGAAAGAAAGATGGAGACTGACGATGATAACGACTACCATGATAGTGACGAATGTATAGTTTTACATAAGTTTTCAATAGCGAAGAAAAATCCTACTTGCAAGAAATGACTTTCAATATGACAATTTCGCCGAGACAGAAAAATCGGGACACAAATCCGCCAGCGATCGTGAAAATTGTTTCTTTCACAGTTGATCCTGTTTCATTCGTGCGACGCTAGCATGAAACTCGTTTAAATTACAACTTATTGCAGAGTGCAGTCAAGTAGAGTTCCGAGAAATGTGCGCACAGTGCACATTTATTGTGTGCCCCATTTATTGTCCACCGCGTTCCTTGATTATACATATAATCTTCATAAGTACAGATAAACGCCGTAACTATACGTAATACATGTCTACATACGTATACGTATACGTATAGGTTCGTTGCTGTGTGAGGTGTCTACGAAGAACTGCACTGGTTCGTTGCAACTGCAAAGTATCGTTGCATCGTTATACGTTATTTCTGCGCATACACACGCAGAGAAACTATAAGATGAAGGGAATAGACGACCGCATAAATATACCTCGGTCTATTGTTGATTAGCGCGTACTAGACGGCTTATATACCCGATATATACAAGGGTGAATAGGTATACGAGTATGCCCAACTGTAATCTGCCGCCTAGCTCCTTCTAATGCGACGTCATACAGAGAGTCCGCCGAAGGACGGGTACCAAATTCGGTGATTTTCGAATCCGATCATAGACGGGGTGAATTATGCGCTAGACCTAATTGACGTAGTGTACCTTTTTCTACGAAACAATTAGAGTTTTACAATTTTATTGCACGGGTTTTAAACAGAAATTTGTTTCTCCCGCGGTCCGCCTCGCATCGCAATTTCTCATACTTGCGATTTGTAGGGATAAAGAATAAAATAACAAACAATAAATTACGTTATCAAGTAGCTTATATATGCTGGTGATAAATTTGACGCAACAATTGATACGTGAATCTCGCGGTGCAGTAAATCCTTACGGGTCGACTTGTGTAATCCCGGAGAGTTGAACGATTGCACAATATTCACATTTTTTTTTTTATTTTGTTCTCCTTATCTAGATAAGAAATGATGCGTGATATCCGAGCAACGTCGTTGCCTCTCTGCATCACGTGATTACATCCGTGTTCCGATCGAAGCTAATCGTTATTGCATATAATATCGAAGCTCACGTCTCTCGTACGCGAGTGTCCAGACCGTGTATCACCGGAGTCGCGGCTGCATTCTTTTATCAACATTACTGTCACTTTGCGTGAATAATTCTTCGCATTGCATTAATTTGCTGCAAAATAATCAATCAATCAATCAATCAACTATAATTTTCAAACCCGCCGAAGTTCGTACACAATAGTTACTTACGTTATATACGTGTAGGGATGGATACGTGGAGATACAGCGTGTATTTATTTATAACCCAGAGCGGACAGAGGCCGGAAGTTGATGTATGAAAAATTCATGACTCCGCGGTGTTCATCCCACGTCCCTACGCCGCCAGGATACTAATTAATTGCGCGCTCATCCTGCCGTGGCCCAACACAGATTCAAAACTTTTATCGCAGCCGAGTATCAGGCGCATTTAATTAGGTATATTTTGGATAAAACATTGAATGTGATCTAATTTACCATTATTAAGAACAATCGCGGAAAGAAGAATAGTCATAATTTAACAATGTCTTTATATGATATTATTGATATATCATTATGTATGAAGGAAATGAATTAATCCACAGCCTAACGAAGGGAATTTGAATCAACGATTTGAGTGTTTCTCTATGTCTATTAAAACGGATTCCGCGTTTCTTTGCAATCTTCGTCATGCCTAGGTCTTGAGAAGTCCCGTTATAATTGATTCGTTATTCATTACAGAGCTCGTGAGATGATCGGCATCGCGGCATGCCGCGAATTTGGTTTTACGTCGTTAACGCCACGATTTTTAAAGTATAATATAAAATACTTATAGTAACATGACGTGCGAGAGAACGTGACGATCGTTAATACACCCACATACAACGTTAATTTTCAAATTTTCAACGGCGTTTTCACAAAAAAATGTCTCCTAATCAAATTGCGAAACATTATTCTAAAAATGGTATTTCACACTCGTTCCTCATCATTTATCTGTATACTATACGCAATGCCCAATATCGTAAAATATGGCTTAATTTCTTTCATGCATGATAAGCCATTGAAATCAATTTAAGATCTTATTCAGGATGCGTACGAGATATCCCTGCATTCATTTTCAAAACTTTCCGTTGCCCATTATGCGATTACACTTGGAAACGCAACAAAAGTAAGCGAACTAAAACAGTCGATGAGAAACGCTATTTTCTTCAAAAACGAACATTCCCGGTCGCAGCGTGAGCGGAGGCTAAGAATGAATTGTTTAGGGTGTCGAGTTCCATTGACGTTGGAGCACGATCTCGACCGCGCGACAACCTTAGCCGATATCCCGTTTTACAGTGAAAAGCTTCGTTATAGGCGGTCTCTAGTCTCCTCGTTACCTCGCACCTTATACATCCTGTGTATATGTATATACTATATACGGATACGTATAGCTCGGCATAAAAACACGGCAAGGCATTACGATGCAGTACTCTGTACCTACAAGAAGGTACGCTGCAAGTTGTAGCCGGCACGGACGCTCGCTGGACAAGGTCTGAATTCTTCACGTCGGACGGTACTCGGGTTCGGTTGAAACCGGTTGAAATATGTAATAATGTGTACATGTGTGTGTGAGCTCGCGCCGTTCTAGGACAGGACATGGAATGTCTTTACCTTTTCATTCTTATTCTCATTCGTATTCTCATTCTGTGAGGATTTTCCTCACCTCTCGCTCTGCACGTAGCCGCAACTTCAATCAAACTTGACCACTTTCAACCATTCTTCACTAATTTCGATTGATTATTTCAGAAATGATCAACGCAGTTTTAATTCATCACGTTGAGAACCTGCTATTTCTATTTCTCCAATAATTTTTACCAATATTACAGCTTCAATTACAGCAATTCTGTACAGTCCCGGGGAGTCCTTTATAGTAATTTCAAATGCACTTACATGTAATATTACAATTCGTCGTGAAAATTGAATAACGAATACTGCCAGTTTGGAAAAGAGGAAAAGGCACCGATTTTTGTGTCATAATTGTACGAAATGCAGATTACGCAATTAGTCTTGCGAGATTATAACAGCGATGCGTGCCGGCTGTTCCGGAAATCACGGCCGGTTCCACTTCCGGTGCCGTTTCCTTTCTCTTGTGGTTTCTTCTTGGCCGCGTAATCTGTACATGGGTATGCGGGATATCGTACCGGCGTCACGCAAACTGTAATGAAGTACTGTATGTACGAGCTACGCTTGGGTATTAATTACTCTATGAGAATCTGGAAACCTGCATGAAATTCAATTTTTACGCGTCTCGCCCTCCTCGCCAGTTTGGTTTGAGGCGGACTATTATTGAATCTTGCATGCTTGGATAAATTTTTCAAATAGCTTCTCCAGAGATTATTCGATCCTCAGGCTGTTCAATCGTCGCAAACTGTTTCCATTTCCGTTCCAATTCGCAAGATTGGTCATCGTGTCGATTTGTCGTGTTCTCTCTCAATTTCCATCGATTCAAAACAGAATCAAGGTTTGCAGCTAGATTCTGCATAAAATGTTCAGATACTTCTGCTTCTGACACCGAGTCTGTCTCATTCGATTTTTCGTATTCGAATCCGCAAAGCATTCGCGTGACCAAAGGTCCCTTGAATCGGATTCAGAGATAGCGTGAGTAAATATCTGCATCGATCGTAGTATTTCGGTAATTCCGTTGCCGGTGGGTCTGCGATGTGTGTAATAAAAGGTACAGAGTTACAACCCTAGATCATCCCGCAACAGCTGACGATGAATTCAGTTGGAAAATACTTATAGGTCAATGATAGTTGCGATTGTTTGATAACGACACCTATATTTCATTGTTAAATATATAATATACAATATACCGCTTGCAGATTGCAATATTAATTTAATGTAATATTATTACACTGTGGAACTTGACTTCTCACAGGGGTAGACGTGACGGCAAATCAGGACGAAATATCGGGCCACGAGACGTTCCAGCTGGAGTTCGACCGAGCGACGAAGAGATGGTACCTTAGAACGATGCAGGACCGTTACTGGACCCTGGAAGCCGGCGGCGGTATCCAGGCCTCGGACCACAAGCGGTCGTCGAACGCCCTGTTCGACCTGGTGTGGCAGGAGGCCGACGGCACCGTCGCCCTCCGAGCGAACAACGGAAAGTTCCTCGCCACAAAGCGGTCCGGACACTTGTACGCCAATGCCGACGCCGCCGGGGACTCGGAGGCGAGCAAGTTCTACTTTTACCTGATGAACAGGCCCGTTCTAGTCCTGCGATGCGAGCAGGGCTTCGTCGGCCTCAAGAGTAACGCCAGTCCCAAACTCGAGTGCAACAAGGCCTCCTACGAGACGATTCGCGTCGAACGGTGCGACCGCGGCATCGTCCGATTCAAAGGTTTCGGGAAATCCCAAGTTGTTGTTTCATCGACTATCGTTCAAGGATGACGCAATTGTGCCGGATGCTAAAACGTGCATTTTTTCGCAGGCCAAAATGGGAAATACTGGCACGCGGACAGCGAGGGAGTAACGTCGGACGCTGACGTGCCGTCTGACGGGTTTTATCTCGAGTTGCGAGAACCGTCGCGCATTTGCATCAAGTCGACGGATGGCAGATACCTTTCGGCTGGTAAGAATGGGGTATTTCGCCTTGGTGACACGGACTACGAATCGGCGACAAAGTGGGAATTCTAATGCGTGTAGTACGCGACCATTAATATTATCCATATTATTATCAAATATACAAGAATGCATTCTTTGCGTATCTCGGCGTCGTTCGTCTCCGCGACTGATTATACGTATGAAACTATGTCAAAAGCATTACCAACAACGGACAATGTCGTATGTACAACACTTCCACATACTTTCCTCGAATTTCATACCGCAGTATACGCGCACAAAGCTGTATGCAAGGAATTGGGGGAGGTGAGACGATTTTATACCGCGCATACATGCACTTTTATTATTATCATTATTATTATTATTATCATCATCATCATCGTCGTCGTCGTCGTCGTCATCATTATCATCATCGCCGTCATCATCATTACTATACTTATTGTAATTAATATATAGCATATGTGTCGGTACGGTTACACATCTTTGATGGGCAATAACTATTGAAAGAAGTAGAAGAGAACGAGGTATTATAATTCAGGTCTCATCTCCAATGCTTACGGTGAAATTAGATATGAATACTAATATAGGTATAGGATTTACAAGCTCTGGTTTTTCATTTGTTGCTTTGTCCTGGGCCCACCACCTGACAATGTAGATTACCACGAAGCCACATACGCGCTTTTTCTGTGACAGCTAATATTTCGTGTAATTAACTGTCATCGCCCAAAGTGACTATTTCTTTTGACAAAGACAAAAACCATTTGTACGTGATACCAACGAAATTTTCATACTTTTCTATGCCCCCGTATATAGTTACATAAATTTATACCTACGTACGAAAAAATTAGCTTCGACAATATAGATAATCGGATACATATTACGCAGTATGCTACTAATAAGGAAACTTTGTCATTTTGCCGAAATGGTAACTTCTAAACCTCGGAGAATTCCCAAGAATATTTCTTTATTATTTATGCGGTAAGAGAGTTTGTGATTATTATTATTATTATTATTATTATTATTATTATTGTTGTTGTCACTATTATTACTAAATTTGCTATTATTTCTCTCAATCTCCCTTTACAGTCACGCAAATGATAGATTATATTAATCATAATACTGATTACTGGTGTATTTTACTTTGTAAGACTCTAGAACTTACTTGATGTCTATGCTATCGTAATTATATTCAGGATTGGTTTTCTTATGCAACAAAATTTCTCTTTCGTGTAAATACATCAATACAATATCCACTATGCATTATCCACTTCTACTACAATTAATACCAATGTTGATGATGAACACGAGAATAAGACAAATCGTTCCGTAAAACCATTTGATACTTCATATGAAAATTGAGCGGGTTGTATAGATTGTTACTTTGTATGTTCAATGCGTATCATAATACTTGATTATCATTATAGTCGCTATTAATAAAATTTCACTATTTTTGCGAGTTATGGGATTAGCACGGTTATTTCCGAGCAATACCACGTGTAAAAAATATCCACTGTGCTCTAAATATTATGCAATTAAACTAAAGTATTGAGATATTCACCTAATTAGCAAAGCAATCATTTCCTGATACGGAAAGTAGTAGAGAAAGATGTAAGAAAATGTTTTCTTCCAATAATGAATGGAACTTATTCGATCGAGCGCCGTACAAGGTGCGGCTACAGACTAGTCTGTACATATCTCAGAAACTCACAAGACGCGATATCCAATAATTGAACCATCGTCTATGATACATAGTAATTTTCTTGAACTAATCGATTTTCACATCGAGACTATGCCTAGACATCACGGCTTTGCAACCGAGGATGAGTAATTTTTCGGTAAGTGCAGCTGAGTCAATGTTTTTTAGATCACGGAAAGTGAGGCTCTCTCAACTAGCTAAACGAGGAACGGCTGCCGTACAAAGAGATTTTCTGTTTTTCATCTCTTACTTTTGAATCGCTGCTCGCACCGAGTCTACACTAGGCGTAATCGTTTTATTATAAAAAAAAGTACGTCGATACATAGTGTCCAAATAAATTTATTCCAGCCAATTCGTGTCAAAAACTTTTCGTCGTTGAATCAATTCATTCAATTAATTCTTTCAGGACAAATTGGACCACGAGAATCCCCCAAAATGGATTGAAACATTGTAATATCAACAACTGGGATCTGAGAAAATCGTTCGTTTTTCTGTTTTAATTTTTAATCCACTGTTCATAGCGACCTTAGACTGCTTGCATTCGATTTTCCTGACAAAATTTCCAGTAGTCGAATTCACAATGTGTAGGAATGAACCGTGTAGGACAATCCCTTGTCATTTAACCTGTGAGAAGCTCGATTGTTTCAGGCTCGAATTACGTGCGAAACTTAATTTTTTGTTTCGTACTGAAGGCGTAGAAACTTCCATTCGTTGATCCTTTCGAACTAGGCGCAATGGTTTGAAATTAATATCGCTTATAATGAAAGAGCGTGGTGCGCCTAACGCTTTTTAAAAGTCAACCGAACACACGTAACAGCTTGCTAGATGGCTTAATTTTCTTAGGAAAGGCGCACACTTGAGAATTTTTTGGTCAAAAAAGTAAGGCTAACCCCTTTGGATATTGGGCCAAAATTTTGACGATCTGGAAAAATGCTGGAATGAATTCTCTGATGCACTATAACAAAGTAATTTTGCAAGAGTAATCGATTGCGTGCAGTCCGAATACGCTTCAAACAAGTAATCAGGAATTATAGGCAAGAAACGAAAGATTTCCTTTGTAATTTCCGTGCTGTTGATTCTACGCTCTTTTTGAGGACTTTTTTTTGTTGCGTTTCTGGGGGTCTAATTAGTCCTGAATGGGTCATACAAATTGATTTCGAGGCGAAACATTTTTTGTCCAAAAAACCAGTAAGGCATTAAAAAACCCCTTGATGTTTTCATTTGCGGATTGATCGATTGAAAAATACCATATTACAGATACAATCTGGCTGCCTTACCTTTCGGGGGGTTACGACTGGTTTGTCCTGGAGTCAATAAACCGCAGTAAAACACTCTGCTGCCACAAATTGGTCATCACTGGATACAGATATATCGCTAATGTCATCTAGCATCAACAACACTTCTCAGAGAAGCTCAGAAAGACTCTCTACCTAGATTCAAAATTTCGCAACAAAGAAAACCCAGGCGATAGTCTGCACAAGCTTTTTAATTTTCTATAGTATCCACCTTAAATTTATTTACTTGACATATTTCTGTGTCTTTGTTGTTCAACTTTTGGCTACAAAGTCTGCGAATGGGAAGAGTTTGAATTAATACTTGCGCTCGTATACTGTATTGGACAACAATGTTATACATACCACAGAGATATCTCTGATTTCTTGATTTTGCAATGACTTGAGACTAGTCAAAATTAGTTTCGAATCTCAAAACTTCGCGGAGAAAAAGAGATGTCCTTGCTGTTTCCGCGATGATGGGACAATTCGTCGAGCTGTTTCCTGCAGCTATGAAATTCACTTCACGTAACGTTAAAATACAGTTTTACAGTCATCGATTTTATACAGATAAAAACTGGCATATGCCTGCCCGTGCGCAACAAAATTCTGTCATGTGTCATTTTAGAACTGAGCTAGCTGATCACAGTGATATGGTGCGGATAGTACAATATGTTTGCCACATGTTTGCCACACAGGCAGACATGTCTATGGTTTGCCAAACTGTCCGAAACAAAACACCCAGTTACCACACACTGAGTTACAGAGTACCGTTGTGATACCTCACTCATGTCTTACTGTTTGGCATGTTTATGGATACATTTCAATGCTTCAGGTACGTTCGCTTCGAATTGTTATCTTGATTACTACAATATTTAGAAATACATGTAAATACTTACTACCGCTCTTATTACCTATCAACACGAATTGTATCAGGTAGTATTACTTACACATATTAAAGTATAATAATGAGTAAGGATATTATTCAAAATTAGCCAAACAGCATTGTTGTAAATCATTCTTCAAATGAACACAAAATAATGGAATCTACATCAATTTGTGTTTGAACGAAAGCCATTTCATTCAAGGCATTTTTCCTCTTCTTAGTATGTAATGATGGGTGTGTCTATTCTGAACCATATTGTAATCGAAGTTTTCTTCTTGTAGCCTTGTTATCAAGTTCTTCCCAAGCTTCCGAAAACATAACACGTAGCGCGGGATAGAGGAGCGGAAGTATAGGCAGTTCTCCTACTCTCACTTGCATGTTATCAAATGCAATGCCAACCGTTTTTCCAGCATCGTCAGGAAGTATAGGTATCTTAGCATACCGTTGACTGAAATGGGTGAGCAGAGTGAATTTTGCATGCATTTGTTGGCCAATATTGATTGCCTGTGAAATTGTGGAATGAAACTTCAGCCGTGCCTCGGACTCTAGCTCATCTTCCATTGTAGCTTCGTGAATTAACAGATCGCTGTTTCGGCCTAAGTCAACCAAGCTTCGACAAGGCATTGTGTCGCCACTAAACACAAACATAGTAAGCATGTGAGACTAATTTCGCTGAACGTAAATGTATGTACTTTGTGCACTTTTACTGACCTGTAAGTTACTTTGAAACCGTCATTTAGCGTGACAGATACACCAAAAGAATTTGCCACGTGCTTGACATTCCTCGTGCTTACATCTTTTGCTCCTAATTGTGCGAATAAATTATTGCATTTTTCGGTTGATAATTCATTGTGGCTGTTCAGTGTCAGGTCTCCGTTTGCAATGAGTGTGAATTTGTCTAATATCGGCTCAAATCTTCTGTGATAGAAGCTAAGCCAAGCAGATATCTGCTTTGGTGCAAGTACAAAAGCTGGTTTTTCCGTTGCCCACATTCTAGCTTTCAAAAGTCCAATCAATCCCATGTGATGATCGGCATGTAAATGGGAAATATAAATCGCCTGTAAAATGACAAAGTAGGCAAGATTGAAGCTAGGTATTATTTCAATCTCAACCATCTGATTATAAAAAATTTAAGTAATAAAATATCAAACCTTGATGCTGGCAAGAACTCTGTACGCCTCGCTCTTGCCATAAAATCTCATCAGCTGTGTCAAAGTGCCCTCCCCACAGTCGAACATTATGCTGCTGTTTTCGGTGATTCTAAAAAGAATCCCGCTGGTGTTCCTGTGCTTGTTAGGTGCGCATGAACCTGTGCCTAGAAAAATTAATTTTGGATACTCTGCAATCTCGCCCAGCTCTTTCGTCTTCAAATTTATGTCAGTCTGAAGGCATGCTAGAGCATCGAGAAACCCGTCGTTGTTCATCGCCTCATCCGCATACTCTTTGGGCTGTAATTTTAGCTCCAGACTGCGATCCAATCCGTTCTTAGGGCGCAAATGGATGCAATGCAATGTCTTGGCCTGAATAACTGTGTTATCGGTAGGCCCAATGTTCGCCGCAGGTATCTACGAAATTCAATAAAAATTAGTTCATTCGATTTCGTTATAACAGTACTTTTTCACTTTGTTGTCATTAAATGCGTATGAAAAAATCTATATAAATTCTCTACCGGCGAACGACTAGAATTCCCCATTAACTGTTCAACCAGTTTCTCCTCGTTGTCTTCAACGATTTTTTGGTCTGGGGGGTTCTCTTTGTCAAAACCCTGCTCACTGAGAAATGGGAATATGGTCGGATGGAGCAAATGCAGCTTGTGCTGCATTCTATGAACAGCTTCACTCCCGAGACAATCGTTCTGTTCGTTCAATACCAGATGGATTGGTCCAGGGCCAAAATCATTCATCCATTTTTTGTAATGTGGATCAGCCATCACTTCCACGGGTGTAAAGTGCGCAATGCAGAATGGAATGTTATCCTCCTCGGCAGTCGACTGCTGATAATTTTCAAAAACGGGGTTTTCCACTAATGATTCAAGGTAGTCTACCGTGGGGCACTCCAAAACTAGATTAAATAACAAATAAGCGCATATCAAAACTAGGCAATTGATTCATTGTTTGCCATAAATTACCAATAATGACTGATCCAGAATCCCCAGGTGCCAGAACATCGGCGCTTTTCACTATGCGGCCGTCTTCTAAAGTGACATCTTCCCCCTCTTTCAGCTTACCCAACAGAGGGCCGGATGGTACGCCTTCCTCGACACATTTAATAAGGGATAACGCACCGGGACGAGGTTTGAGTTTACAAATATAAGCCATTGCATCAGTTATCCTGGGGTTGGAGTTCAATGACTCCCTGATCTTGGACCTCTGCTCAGTTTTGTTCACTAGCCTGAGTCTTTTGCCATTGCGATTAACTTCGTGAGCGTAATAATCTGTGTCATCGTCAGTGTACTCCAAGCTGTGATCAGAGTCAGACTCTTCGAGTCCCGAGTCTTTTTTAGTAAGTCTAACATATCTGACTGTCATAACGTCATCCTCGTACATATTGTCACAATTGCAATCGTACAGCGAAACTCCCAGGCTCTTCAAGATGATGAATCTCTCCGCTGCTGCGAAGAGCTCGTCTGTTCCCTGGGGACCGTGCAACACAAATTGAGGTACGCCTACATCCTGTGCAGACAATGCCAGGCCCGGTAAACCACCCAGATTCTCCCAAGTTGGCCTTGTTATAAATATGTGTTCTAGTTTTGCTAATTTACACTTGTGCTCCAGGGCCAGCCTCTGCGTCCCCTCACTGCAGTTGAACATGTATCTCACTCGGTCTGTGAAAAAATAAAGAGACCTTGGCGAGCCTCGCGAGCCAGAGCCAAGGACCTGTTTTGGAAAACAGGTACGGAGGTTATAGCTGTGCTCTTCTTATAAATTCAAACAACTGCGGTTTGCTCTAAATGTGTTACCTGGAGATAAAGAATGCCTGGTAAATATTTTTTTCCTTTTTCTTTGAGTTTTAGCCGATGGTTGCGCATCTCCTGGACATGATTTTGTGGCCACGGCATTTTCAAGAGGAGCTCTTTCAGGTTAGGTTTCGATGAATGCGTGCCCTTACGTCTTACAATGTAGCGAAACAAATTCCATGAGTACCAGTTTCTGGTTGTCATTATTTAAGCTTCGCTCATTATCTCTTCGCCTGCAGAAGTAATATTTTATTCTTAGGAACCAAATTAGTCTTAAATTCGGCACGAGCGCACCGCAGCAGTTACATCCATACCTACACGTGCGACTTAGCGAAAATAACAGTGGATAAGAGATTTTTTCGATCTAACTAGCGTACTTCGCTACAAGCCGAAAGACCTTTCATTCATTGTATTTTTACCGTCTATACACAATTCAATATTCGACTTTCATCGCGTCCTATCCGTTGGAAACTCCAAATCATCCGAATTACTCAATGTTACTCAAATATAAAATAAAGGATCCTAGTTTTCGCCACCCTGCGATCCGGCACTGAAACGTCTGAAACGTCGTCGGAAATAATGGTGTATCTATGTGTTGTACGGTATACATGTGTATGTAACTTACCAGATAATATGTATTTCGCTTGAAGCGCCAGCCAGTGTTCAGTCCGCTAAACTCGGCTTTCAAAGACGTCTGTTGCAGTTAGCAGGCCCAGCAGGTCACGGTTATCAAAAATGGGGTTCGGCGATTATCCCGCGGAGTACAATCGGTCTATTCACGGGCCATACGATCCGGCGCGATATTACGGAAAACGTAAGTTTAACGGCCTCATGTGAAACGAAGTGATATATTATTTGCGAAATGATGACTGATCGAACTTCTATGTTACAGCGGACACTCCGTTCGGCCAGGTAAAACTCAACGAATTGATACCATGGCTCAGTCGTCGCAATAAGAGTCCGAGGGCAATGGTAGCTGCAGTTTCTCGAGGTAATTGGAATAAACTTTCGTGTGTCGTCGATCCGGGATTGATGGACTCGTCAGAAAAAAATCCTTGCACTAATAGCCATCAGAAATTGATCGAATTATGTGTAACCCTTGGAAAATCAGCAGCCATCTTGTCTGCCAAAACTCATTGCATAACCTTATAAATTGATCGAAGTTGAACGATTCTAATTACGTAAGCAGGAAATTTTCTAATCCCTGAAAAATCCTTTCCTAAACGTATTACCGGTTTCCAAATTAAAAATAAATCGTTATCGTTGTATCTTGCTAATGAGTACTAGAAAATTATTCTCGATATTTTATTTCATGTAGTATTTGCCGAAGCTGTAGGATTGCTCAGCTCCTTCTGTATTCCTGACGTTCAATGTTCTCTACTCAAATGTTGAATAACAACGGTGACAATTTGTTTCAGCATGGTGGCGTTGGCAACATAAGTACCTACACGTGAAACGCGGTGGGATCGCTCCATTTTTCCAGATAACTACGGTGGCCATGATATGGTTCTACACGATCAACTACGGAAAGTTTAGTGAGTTGCTAGCATAAACTAAGGATGAAATAT
Organism: Neodiprion pinetum; assembly: GCF_021155775.2. Classification (NCBI taxonomy): domain Eukaryota; kingdom Metazoa; phylum Arthropoda; class Insecta; order Hymenoptera; family Diprionidae; genus Neodiprion; species Neodiprion pinetum. The sequence continues at coordinate 174,436 of NC_060235.2, forward strand.
GACAACCCGTTTAATTCAGCTTACATTCAATAATTTCATGTTTTTGTTTTTCAGAAAATCACAGGAACTACAAGTACCACTAAGGTTCAACCTTCTCGGTTCAATGCTAGAGAAGAACAGAAATAGTGTTGCATAAGTTGTATCTTTCGAAATTATTAATCTAACATACCTGTATTATTCAAATGAATAAAACAAAAAACAAAAATTACAATCAGCGAATAAGCAGATGAATGGGCCTGTCTGTGATAATTTAAAATTTTTCTGCACACATGTATAAAGTTATGAAACTTCTATGATTGGCTCACATTTTTGCTTATACGCATTTATGTGTGGCACACACGTATGCACGTGTAACAAACTTGGCACGAATAACATCACTTTGCCATAGTTTTCAATTTCGTCCATCTAGTTTAATTTTCTTAAATGACAACAAACTGACAGACCCGATTTCCCTTTCTGCTTACAGTCATTGGGTGCCTTCAAATGATTGAACAAGCGATTGATGTTGCTATGAGCGCATTCGTTTCTTTGCAGCTGTGAAAGAACCAAATTCAGATGTGTGACATAAATGATCAAAATTTGAAAAAAATTTAAATATGCAGCGGCAATTGGAGATGGAAAAAAGCACGGAAAATGAAAGTGTAAAATGTCAGGATTCCTTTGCACTTTCAGAAGTTGGCAGTCTTTATTTTGGACCAAATCCATCCACTGAAGTGTGTTTCAGCGCAGGCTAGTTTTAGATGCTTACTTCATTTGGTAATCGACATAGGACTGTAAATATATTTGTGTGTCTCGTGAAGGCTCGAAGACTGATAGAACAAGCAAAGGAACTAATCAGAGAGAACACACGGATTCAAGAAGCCAAGGCTATGATACTGCAAGAGGAAGCGGAACTTTACAATAGAAAAGTTTACTTCAATTCTGAAAATTCCTCAAATGATGTTTTTCAAGCCGATGCTGAGGTAGCACTATAGTTGATTAATAGCAATGAAGATCTGTAGATTTTGTCTGATTACAGAAAGTTACAGCGATCCATTGACGCTTTCATTCGTACAATGTGAAAAGAAAAAATTATTTTATTTAATATGGTTTTATTATTCAGCTGCACAGACTGTTGAGCAGAACCATCGCCTTGTCAGACAAGGGTAAGAAAATCGACGATTGCAAGGCGCAATTGGAATTATACTACAAAGAACTGAAACGGCGTAAAGAGTTTCTTCAAGAAGCCATCAAGATGCATGAGGAAAGCCAATACAGCCAAGGGTCAGTGGTTTAATAATCTGTGGGTCCGTCGCCCGTCCGAAGGGTTTACTTGCGTCGATTAAATATCGAACACCAGAACTACTTTGACCACAGATATGTAGAGACCGCCAATCCCGGGAGTGGTGCGACGAGTTGTTTGCAGGCAATTTGGAAATTACCGATTTCTGTACTGCCCGGCTAATCGACATCTTTTCACTAGAATCTCATTATTAATGTCTGGCTAAATGTCCGTAATCCTTGAGAGTGTCAAGTTATCCATGGTCTCATCAAAACTTGACTCCTGATTTAATCCAAGGTCGGCGGCCATATTCACACATCTTCCGCATCTCAAACCTTTCAAGCATTACTCGAAATCGTGAATTTTTTATTTCATGCGATCACATAACATGGTAGATTCGAATTTTCATCTATTCAGACTGCCGATTATAGTCATAATGTGATCATTTAAATTTATCTGAATAAACTTAAATGTTTCGCTATTTCGTAACTAGTTTGTTTGAATTCCGTCAGGTGATCGACCGTAGCCAGTGTCAGTGGTGTCAGAATAAGAGGTATGTACTACCTAATTTAGTTTTTCTCCGCAATTTTGAATCTGTGTGATAATGTGCCTCTAGAGCGAAAAGTCCGCTTTGGCATCGTATCACGCCACACACAATACATCGTTGTATGATCGACGTTGTAAGTGCAAACTTCAAATTATAGTTCTTTTATTCGCTTCAACCTTTGCAGTTCATCGTGAACAAAGTTGGTCGCCACTAACCTAAAAATTCTGTCCCCCACATAACATAGCTTGGGCGCGATGTTCATTTTATTTTCAGAAACAGTATTTTGTTGACGGTAACAGTACCTCCGTATTGGGAATAACTCTATAGGGGCGGTCCGGTAATAACGCGTCTAAACTGATCTTGGACGTTAGGTTAGGTTGGTTTACACACGTACACGATATCAGTACTTCCTGACTTGCTGATCAATCTCCTTTATCCGAATTTTTATTTTTCCACAAACACATATCAGCAGGTGACTCTGTAATCCGTGATGCAAATATTCTCATACAAGATTGCCAATTAGTTTCTTGCAAGGCCCTGAATAGACTTTTAAAGGTTAACCAAATTGTTACACTTCTTACGTATGTATGTTTGTGTACATCCATTGTAAAACACATTCGCTACATTTTCTTCTATATAAAATATCGACTAATCTACCGACTCGCCCTCGCTGGACGATATCTTATTCATTACAAATTTTACGCAAGGTATATACATCATGGGTATCGCACAGAGATCATACGAGAAGAGATGAATTGGAATCTGCGAAAGGCGTTACGTTAATCGTGAAAGTAAGAACTATATTCACAAATAAAAAAAGAAATTCAGCACAAATAGCAGCTCAAGTGTCAAGACACTTCTATAAATAATGCTTTTCATTCTCCGAACATAGAATACAATACAAGGATACCGAACTACGCGCAGTACAATTATGCTACAATCTGCATCGCGAAGCCCGCTTCAGACCGGTTTGCCCACCCTAATTGTAGGAATCGCAGACTTTTTCTCCTCTCCAGCCACCCGCGGGAATGTTGTAAAATAGAAGAACAATGCATGTATAGTAAACCGGATGACTGTAATATGCACAGAGGCAGCTAACAGCTGACCATCCGTACACGCTGTACGTATAACAGTTTTGGAGGGATACCAATAAAATGAGGTTGCCATGCCACTATCGATTCGCGAGGCACACAGGGCGGAGGCAGGCTCTGCGGCTATACCGACTCCGTCGCCGGGATGTCGTACGGCTCTGAACGTCGTCTTTCTCAGTCTCGAATAGACTCCTCAGCGAGCGTCCAACGACTGTAAGCTTCGTTTCCGAAACGAAAAGAAAAAATGGAGGTTACCCCGACGACGAGGGAGGATGAGAGAACTTGATCGGAATGCGAAAGGGAATCTGGCGAGCGCCGCGTTGTTGCTGCTGGTGGTCGTGGTGGTGGTGGTGGTGCTCGGTCCGCGTCAAGGGTTCGGATCGAAACCCGCGAGTGCGACGTGTGAATGGGTTCCAACTTCCGCTGCACCCCCAACAAGTGGTCGGGTGGATAGCGCTTGTGGGCATCGCGGTTGGCACGTTCACGGTGGTCCTGCCGCTTCTCGGTCCGGGCGTACAACCGGTCGGCTCGGGCCTCCTCGGAGCGACGTTCTCACTCCACGTAGCCGCGCACCTCGTGGCGCTGCTCATCGACCCGGCGGCACCGCAGCTCCGGTCGCAGTCGTCGCGCAAGACCGTGCCGGACTTGGACCGCGCGCGGCATCTCCACGTGATTGAAAACGGCCGATGCCACCTGTGCAACATAAACACCGGTCGAAGGACGAAGCACTGCTCGGTCTGCAATAAGTGCGTCGACCATTTCGATCACCACTGCAAGTGGCTAAACAACTGTGTCGGGGGCCGAAACTATCCCGCATTCATCGTCTGCCTCGTATCGGCGGTCGTCGCAGCCCTAGCCGTGGCCGCGATATCCCTCGCCGAGTTAGCCCTGGTCCACGCTGACCTGGCCGGCTGGGGCCCGAAAATGGACAACTCGACGCAGCCGCCGCTGGCCCAGCAGCCCCCCGGAACAGGGTCTCTCGTTGTAATTTCCCTCGTCGGAATATTCTCGGCGATAGCCGCCGCCCTCCTGATTCACCTCTGTTTCTTCCACGGCTACATCGCTTGCCTCGGTCTCACGACCTACGAGTATGTGCGCGAAAAGCGCGAGCGCATGGCGGCTCAAGCTGCTTCTCCTGCACCGCCGGCAAAAGCCCGGGCCCGGAAGTGTCCCGCGTTCTGTACCAATCGAGTCGCCACTGCTGAGGAACCAGAGCGGCCCCGCTACCAATTCCGGAACGCTCCGTCAGCACCGGTCGCGGTGGACCCCGATATGAGCGAGCAGCGCAGCGTCTACATCTGCTCCACCCATCAGCGGTCCCAGCTCTGCGGTGCCGAGGAGACTGGGGGGCCCCGATGCAAAGAGCGGCCGAACTTTCACCTCTACTTTTCGTACGAAACCCGCGACACCGAGACTTCGATCGAGGTCTCGTCGCAGACGATTTTGAGCGAGGCCGAACGACCCCGGGAACTCGTTGAGCTCAAGCCGTCCACCCCTTCCCCGGTATCCTGTTGCTTTTCGATAAAAAACGCGGGCTCGGAGAAGCGGACGAAGCGGAAACCCCACTCGCCGTTATCCTTACCCTCGCCCTCGGGCAAGGAACGCGGCCCCAGGTCCTGCCTCACCATACGCAGGATACGGTACTTCCTCCGTACCAGACTCAGGCGGAACTCCCGACAACGCTACGTTGCTAGCGAGGCGCCCGCCCCTCGCTCCAGAAAGAACAGGGTAAATCCCTCCGCGAGCGACGTTGGGGTTGGTGAAAACAAGAAGGAAACTCCCAAGTTACAATCCCCGTCGAACGCGTCGACGATTTTATCCGGGGATGACAAACCGAGGCCCCCGCTAAAGCTGCCCTCGTTGGTCCTCGTACCCAGGCACAAGATGGGGCGAATTCCCGTGGCCTTTGAGTCCATCGCCAATGCAGTCCCCGCGCCGGTACCGCAGCCTAGACGGAGTCAGCCGCCTCTCAGAATAAGGAGAACGTCCTTCTCCAAGAGGCCCAGATTCAAAATGGGCCCGCATGTTACGGAGATCGCCCAGTTGTCCCCGATTCCTGAATCAGAGCTCTCGAAACCCGCCTCTCCCAGAACACCGCCCAAAGTTAACCACTTCCCGTTCCCACCCTCGAGCTCGTCTTCGGTGAATCGCGATTACACGGATAACACTGTTACACCTGCTCGTGCTGATGCGGACGATGTTGCTCAGGCTAATTCCCTCTGATTTGTTGGTTTTGTATGTTATAAAGAGTACAATTGTGGAGAATTCAGGTATTGTTAAACGCAATGCAGTTGATTATTACAAGCTCTACGCAACGAACTTTGTATCCGTCCATTATGTCGTTGTTTTCTACGTATACTTAAAATTATACATATTATATACGCGATACGCAATATTTGTATTATGCTAAATGTACATACATACAGGATTATACGTACTGTAGACATTATGATAATGAATAAATACGATAATTACATGAATCTTATGGCCCCCTGAGGAGAGGGACCCGGTACCCCCGATACGCTGCAAAGCACAGTTGATTCTGCTCTCCGGCCTGGATCCGTTTTAATTGGGTCGGATAACTGGCGAAATCGGTTTCTCAGCTCGTCACTTTACATGGATTGCATGTTTATTTGTTCAAAATCACCAAACAATCATTTTGAGTCGGCAATACTGCGCGCGGCGGTAGACTCAAGACACATAAACCCGTACTTGGGGGCATTTGCGGAAATACTGCATCGTATGTGACAAATAATAACTCTGTAGTAAATTTTTATCACGTATAAACGTTGTCTCTATTCGAATACCATTTCCAGCCAATATCTCTGTCTTTAGGTATACAAGTTGAATCTCATTTATGTGAATATCTGGGTAAATTTCATTCTTGCTGCTATTACGTTAATTCAATATAGGTATGTGATAACGATGAACACTGGTATGATTTTTATTTCCCGATTTCGGTAATATGTACAGTGTATACATACGCATAATACAGGGGCTGAGAACCATGGTATTGTATAATCGTACATGTATAAATGATTGTTAGAAAATTACCGCACAGAGTGGTACGAATATCGATGGAATAGTATAACGAATGGCAGTATCCGAGATCGCGGTATACAGATGGCACTTTAGTGCCATGCAGACGGGTCATTCTCTACTTGTTTATATGAATATACTGTAATACCGCACTGCACGTCGTGTAAATTTGGCCATACGATCGTTCGCCAAATTCTTAAACGTGGAATTCACCCTTAACGAGCGATTCATCGCGTCTTGAACGAAAATTTCTGTAGCATCCTTTCCTAGGATTGATTTGGCCGTCAATAATTGTTTTCCACTATGTTTCGTTGATTTCAATAACGCAGATGGAAACCGGCACTGCCGAAGTCGACGCTACCTTCGTTAAAACGGAAAGGAACATTTGGCGCGATGTACTCGGATCTCCGCGGTACGTGATCGCTCCTATGGTGGACGCCAGCGAATTAGCATGGAGATTGCTCTCCCGCAGACACGGTTCTCAACTCTGCTATACTCCGATGCTACACTCCTCGGTCTTTTGCAGAGATCCAAAATACCGCCGCGAGGCCCTCGCCAGCTCCGCGGAAGACCGTCCGCTGATAGTACAGGTACATACATCAGTTGCTGTGTAATTAATGAATTTAATGCTGAATTCTATGTAGTGCTGTTCACGCAATGGCATCACTGCAACATTACCGTTAAAATTTATATTTTCATTTGCGCAGTTTTGCGGTAATGATCCGAAAATATTGCTGGAAGCAGCCCTCCTTGCCGAGCCTCACTGCGATGCCATTGATATTAATCTCGGCTGTCCACAAGCCATAGCAAAGCGTGGTCATTACGGGGCATTCCTCCAAGATGACTGGGAGCTTCTGAGAAACATCGGTGAGTACACGCGATATGCATTTGCAGAAGAGATCCGGAAGGAAAAAAATTTCTATTTGTAATAAAAATAATCGATTTCCCCTTTTCAGTGCGCATCTTGAGCCAAGGAATAAAGATTCCCGTTACCTGCAAGTTAAGGATTTTTTCCGATATCAATAAGACAATCGATTACGCTCGCATGCTTGAGGACGCCGGAGCAGCAATGCTCACTGTTCATGGACGAACCAGAGATCAGAAGGGGCCTTTCACAGGGTTAGCATCCTGGAACCATATCAAAGCTGTCAGGTAATTGTCCCTGTTTCTTGAATATTTTGGCTAGTGTACGTATGTATGTATGTATGTATGTATGTATGTATGTATGTATGTATGTATGTATGTATGTATGTATGCATGTATGCATGTATGCATGTATATATGTACGTACGTACGAGCGCGCGCGCGCACGCGCGCGTGTGTGTGTGTGTGTATGCGAACGAAAGGAAAGGAAACAGAATTTCAAAGAAATTACAGTTCTCATATTTTATTCCTAATTTGGATTATAGAGAACGCGTTAAAATCCCAGTACTCGCAAATGGTAACATACAGACAGTACAGGACGCGGAACGATGCATGAAGGAGACAAATGTCGAAGGAGTTATGTCCGCAGAGGGAAATTTGTACAACCCTTGTATATTTGAAGGGCGTTATCCACCAGCTTGGGAACCTGCGTCAGAGTATTTGGACCTCGTCGAAAGATATCCTGCCCCAAGCTCTTTCATACGCGGGCATTTATTCAAATTATTTCAACACATGTATGTCCTACTTGAATATCATGCTAACATTACGCATCACATTTTTCAATGAATTTCTAAATCGCCATCAATTAAAACTGTTCAGAATCCCGCTTTCGCCTGAAATCACGAATACCATTGCTATTCTGTATAAAGTTACAGCATACGTTTAACTAGAGAGTAGACTTTGTCTAGCAGGAAATGAAGAGGCAAGGGCAAACCTGGCGAGAAATTCTACAATGGAATCGTTTAGAGGTGTAGTGGAGGCTCTTAGAACTCGATATTTGCCCTACCATGAAGGCCTCATGCTGTGGGATGATAAGAGCAATGGTTTGTCCAGAATATATTCTACAACTAATAATTCCTTCATTTTGGCAATGCAACGTTTATCGACTCTACTGTTTCTGTGTTTTCCCGCGGCAGATTACAATTTGAAATTACCGCCGTGGTTATGCCAGCCGTACGTGCGGGATTCGCCCCAAAAGCACCTAATCAAGGTGGAAGCAAAAAAAAGTGAACAGGAAAATAGCACGATAAAGAGGAACCTGAAGGACGAAGATGGTAACGAGATTTCAAGAAAACGACTCAAGAAACTTCGTCGAATCGCTAGGCGACCGAATAGACAGTCTGCGTCTGTTAAACGTGGCTCAGATCTATGTACCAGTTGTCCAAACCCATTGGTCAGTACTCAAAGTTGAATAATCTGATATTGAATAACTTTGTTTCTTCGTGTCTTTTCATCTTAATTTTGTCTACCTCTTCAGGGATACAAATGTGAATACAAGCTGTGTCGACAGTGTTGCAGGGCGAAGTGCTACCAGGAAAATTTAGATTGCGCAGGTCATAGAAACCTTGCAAAAACTAGGCGACAAATGGCTATTCAATTTGCGGCAGAGAGGCAAGAGATCGGCAATGTTATTTAATTGACAGATTATTGGGGAAAAAAATTACGCAAATGCAAATAATACATAACACTAATATCGTTGCATAGTTTCGTTTCTTATTTCAATTTCGAAACATTGGCTCCCCATATAATTTTCCTTCCTTCAGCAACAACACGAAAATTCTTCTATTTGGATTCACTTTATTTGTTACACTTTTTGTTAACACCCATCGGGCAAATAATAAGTGTGATTATTGTACGTGGGCCTGCGTAGTCTGCTCTTGTTACGTGCGTGAAGAGTGGCGTCCCGTGGGGCCAACATCCGGCGAAACTGCGCAACGCGGGATAAACGCCAGCCAATGAGCAAATAACTTTTCGTTCGACTTTTTAGCAGAAAGTGTTCAATACCGTGTCCAAATTTGAGAGCGGTTTGAATGAACATTCGGTTCGCAAATTGTAACCAAACGCCAATTCTTAACTCTGAACTGAATTTCGACCCGACTCCAACTCTATTGTAATGCAACTGACCCTGTGGTCATGCATGAATATAAGTATATCGGAACAGCACCGTGGTAAACAGCTACGAAAAAAAGGCCGAAGCTGCTGATCGTACGTCAATTGATACGTGTATGGTGTAAATTGTCTCAGGCATCGGAGAAAAAAATTTTTTCTTTTTCGAGGCAGAGCACACATCTCATGCCGCAAATCTGCAGGGAGCCATTTCGGAAGCGCACGTGTGCAAGACTTCTTACAACTGCGGTAACAGACGGAGAGTAGTTTGCCCGCAGAGTCATGCATGCGCCAAGGTGATGGCCGTAACGTGAACTTACGATAGAATGCTACCTGGGTGCTTTTACCGACTCGTCTTATGGAATATTTGGGGTGTGTTAAATCGAATCGGCATTGCCAAAGAATACGGCAAATTCGCCCCTGTTTTTCAGCTCCTGCTACGATGCCTTTACCCGCGAAGCAAAGTTAATACGGTCAGTAGTTTTTATACCCTTTATACCTAATGTAATTACAGCCAACGTCACACCAATCGCTTTTTTTTTGCACAACGGATTCAAATTTAATTTAATGCATATTTGAGCATAGTATATGCGAGCGAATACCTCACAATGCGAAATTATTCATCATGTGATTAAAATTTAATTAATTGGTTAACGAAGGTTGAAAAGTTGTATGGAGATTAGGGTGGCCCTTAATATTGGTAAAAAAAAAAAAAAAAATTCTCTCGGCCCTTAAATTGACTCCAAATACTAAAAAATGATTTTTAAACGTGAAATCCGCTCTTAATTTTAGTATTAACCTGTGCCCCAAAGGCCCTTTCAAGGAGTTAAAATCGATTAGGAGTAATTATAAAGGTAAAAAATTTGAAAAAAAAAAGTTTTACACAGTTTTTCCTGCGAAAATACATGCCGTTATCCGTATTTCGACAGCATTACTTTTTTGACATGAAATAGATACGAGAAAATGGAAAAGTAATCGGATCAAAAAATCACAACGCTATATTGGCAATAATTACGTTCGGAGATGTTACATTGATTTCCAGCTCATTTTTGTAGATGTTTCACCTTTTTTCCCCACTAAAAATTTTCCTTAAAACAGTCCTTATTTCTGCTTCTCAAATTCAAATCAGATAATCTCTCATTTTATCTAATTAAAAAGAAGTATTTTACACGTATTTATTAGCGATTAATAACATATCAAAAATTCCGCATTTTATCTTTACATTGCTCTAATGTCCGGATCACCTTAAGAAATTCAGATAATGTGCGGAATGTGGTAAAATTACTTTTAGATTAGTTTAAGTTGCCACACAATGTTATTTCATTGTTTATATGCAAAATGATCAAAAAATTTAAAAAAAAATCGATTTCAACTCCTTTAAAGGGCCTTTGGGACACGGGTTAATATTAAAATTAAGAGCGGATTTCACTTTAAAAATCATTTTTTAATATTCCGAGTCAATTCAAGGGTTGAGAGGGAAAAAAATGTTTTTTTACCAATATTAAGGGCCACCGTAATGGAGATAGTAACAATTAAGATGTGAATGTTATTATACCTCGAATTTTCGGAGTTTGTTCAAACTGTAGATAGAGTAGAAGGAGGTAAATCTCCCCCATATTTCGCTAACAGAAAGTAGTCCTATTTTTCAAGATAAATGTGAAACGCTTCAAAATGTTTGCCATTTCGTGCTGATATATAAGTGATATTAGTAACTTAATTACAAGTGTAATGTTTCGAATACTTTTATCATGGTACAACTGAACATTTTCAAATAGAGGACAGTCACTATAATGAGTAATTTTTTAAATTCATGAGACTCACCGATGCCAGTCTGTTCTGTCGTGAATTAAATATTCCTGTGGAGAATCCTGAATAAATTTCGTATTCCTGTGGAGAACGCGTAACAAATTTTATATTCCTGTGGAGAACACTGAATAAATTTTATATTCCTGTGGAGAACACTGAATAATTTTATATTCCTGTGGCGAACACGTAACAAATTTTATATTCCTGTGGAGAACACTGAATAAATTTTATATTCCTGTGGAGAACACTGAATAATTTTATATTCCTGTGGAGGACACTGAATAAATTTTATATTCCTGTGGATAACACTTAAATTTTATACTCCTGTGGAGAACACGTAACAAATTTTGTACTCCTGTGGAGAACACGTAACAAATTTTATATTCCTGTGGAGAACACTGAATAATTTTATATTCCTGTGGAGGACACTGAATAAATTTTATATTCCTGTGGATAACACTTAAATTTTATACTCCTGTGGAGAACACGTAACAAATTTTATACTCCTGTGGAGAACACGTAACAAATTTTATATTCCTGTGGAGAACACTGAATAATTTTATATTCCTGTGGAGAACACTGAATAAATTTTATATTTCTGTGGAGAACACTGAATAATTTTATATTCCTGTGGAGGACACTGAATAAATTTTATATTCCTGTGGATAACACTTAAATTTTATACTCCTGTGGAGAACACGTAACAAATTTTATATTCCTGTGGAGAACACTGAATAATTTTATATTCCTGTGGATAACACTTAACAAATTTTTTATTCCCATCGAGAACACTTAAGAAATTTTATATTCCTTTGGAGAACACTGAATAATTTTATATTCCTGTGGAGAACACTGAATAAATTTTATATTCCTGTGGAGAGCACTGAATAATTTTATATTCCTGTGGAGGACACTGAATAAATTTTATATTCCTGTGGATAACACTTAACAAATTTTTTATTCCCATCGAGAACACTTAAGAAATTTTATATTCCTTTGGAGAACACTGAATAATTTTATATTCCTGTGGAGAACACTGAATAATTTTATATTCCTGTGGAGAACACTGAATAATTTTATATTCCTGTGGAGAACACTGAATAAATTTTATATTCCTGTGGAGAACACTGAATAATTTTATATTCCTGTGGAGGACACTGAATAAATTTTATATTCCTGTGGATAACACTTAACAAATTTTATATTCCCATTGAGAATACTTAAGAAATTTTATATTCTGTTCGGAAGTATCACTGAATAAACTTAGTATTGAACGATCCGCAGGGTGATCGGTATTGCTGAATATCATGGTAAAACCCAAATTGCTTTATCCTAAAATGGCACTCGTTCGCTGAAAAAACGATTACTGCTTGACGCGACAAAGAATATCATCGATGGAGAACCCACCATAATTTTTCACCCCGCAAATAGAATAAACGCGGTCTTTAAATTACGCGCTGCACTTGCTAAGATCTAACGTGACTACATTTTAATGAGGCGATCGAGAACAGAGGATTAGAACTTGCGAAAATAATTTCGATTGTTACTTGAGTTTAGCTGGCAACGAATGAAAATTGACTCTGTGAATTTCTTCACAGCCTAAACGACTTCGCGGTGCCGATTAACTGCTATGTGTTTATCTCTGCGCTCCGAATCCCTTCACACGACAAATTGCAGATGTAAATCTGAATATTCGCGGCTACTTTTCATATTTCTTTCACTTTAATAACGAGAAATAACAACCATACCGTAACGGCACGCCAAGACCCGTCCGTTAAATTGGAGGGAAGAGAGAAAAATTTTATACCGATTGTCTGTTGTTTGTACGACTCGAACCCCACAGTATAAGTCACGAATCCCGCCAAAATCCGTTGACCACGAAATAGGACGTTGACAAGCATAGATAACGAATGCCAATTGAATGCACTTTATTTGTTACCGACTTTCTCTCAAAATTGCATGAAGATATTCTGATCTTTGTTCTGTACGGTATATTCAAAACCCGAGTAAATCTCGAATAAAATGTCTATCTTTCGCTAATAAAACCGGGCAACGGCCATCGTGAGGTTATTTCAATTATTTCAACCGACTTTGTACATCAAATTAACGAATATTTACACTCACAATTATCTTCCTAGTCACGGGAAACCGCTATGTGAATCACTTAGGTCAGCATATACTCGATATAAAACCGCGAAGATGATAAATAGGGCATGATTTTAGAATAAATATGGCGTAATTGAAACTGCAAAACAGATAACTTTTGGTCACTGCTCGCAGCATACCGGCATCACTGAATAATTTTCAATAGGGCTTATATATTATATGCCTTGATCGAAAAGAAAAACTATAAGTACAAGCGTTTTAAGAGATAATAAATGTAGGTACGTAATAATTTGTCCATTTTTTATTCTGGTGTTTTCCGAAGTCCTTCATACAATTGGATGTAGATTACCGGAAATCGTTTTATGATCGGTTCTGCATTCAATTTAAAACGTAAATGTGTAGTTAGAATAGAAAAGGGGAGATTCTGATATGTCCGATAAAATGATACAATTATAATTCAGAATAGACCTTTCTTCATCTTTATCGTCATATTTTTATATCCGCCAATTGTTCGATTTGAGACATACTACTCCGTGGTTGAGACGCCCTGGTAGCAAAATTTCGTTTCGCTACAGCCTAGGGGTCCTAGGGGTTACTTGTTAGTTGGGAAACTGGCTACATTTGGCTACCTGTGCGCCGATTTTTGGCGATTTGCGGTACTATTTATTTAGGAACCCCGCACCATGAAGACTAGAGCAGCCCCCTGATACACGCTGCTAAAAGCGGTTCGCAAAATGTCCCTCGATTCTGCCGCCAATCTCCACCACTAGTGGCGCTAGTAGTTGTCTGACAAGCTCGCGCGTGGTCAGCGAGGGCAGCGAGCGTGTCAGAAATCTACTAGCGCCACGTAGAGGAACTAAAAAACGGGGACAAAACACGTACAATTTTTTAGTATACGAGCAGTGGTGAGTTCAGGAGGCTGGACTAGAGTAAAGGAGTCCGAACGCACAGTGATGAAAGATCTTGTAGTTCGGGATGTATCCTCAAGCGATATCAGCGCCTGGTTACGAATAGGATACATACGTGAGGATCGACGATTCAAAAATCACCGCGCTGACGATGCCCGCAGTGGTAGCGCCGCCAGGCGGTTACAATCCGCGGATCGTTCATCACTTTCACCGACCATTTGGCTAGCATTGCGTTCGGACTCCTCACCTCTAGTTACCATGCCCGCACCTTGGCAGCACCGTGTACGTAACTACTTACTTCACGCTAGCAGCAGTTAGAGCGTGCAGCAGCGGGTGGCAGCGGGCATGAGCGGGCAGTCGAAGCCGAACCGAAGAGCCGAGTCGATTTGAGAGGGATGCGCAACTGTCATAACAGCAGCTCGTTTGTAATCCGGGTAAAGTGATGATGATGAGTTCTTTATTATGCCAGAATGCGAGATCTTTCTGCGTATTGGGGTTGGAAATCCTATGAGGATATCAGCAGGGCGCCGGGCAATATACAATAGTTTGCACTGGGTCGGAGCAATCGCGGCATCGGCAAATTAGAAGTGCTCCGTGTCGCGGGGAGTACGTATGTGTGTGCGTTATACGTGCGAAAAATATTTCAAAATGGATATTATTGTTTGCGACGAAGTCACCGCTCCACGTGATACAACAAAGGCTATAATCGCTCGACCGTCGCAGCGTTGGTAATGCAAAAGTAAGAGAGCGCATCTTTGCCATGGCGTCTGCTGCAGAACAGCAACAGACTACCCTGGAATTTTACCAGGCAATGGCTGACTTCAAAAACATGTTTCCACAGATGGACGATGACGTTATCGAGGTACCACCTTGTTTACACCCAACACCTCCACGTATATTTGAAATAAATACATACAGAATATTTTAAACTTAGCTCATATCTTTTTCCAGGCTGTGTTACGTTCGAACCAGGGTGCAGTTGACACAACTATCGATCAGCTACTGGCAATGAGCACGGACAACGAGAATGAAAAGATCAGAAGTGAGATTGAGCAGAGCGAAGATTCATCTGAAGATAATCAGGCTAAAATCGAGCCTTGCAAGTCGCTGAAGACTATTCACAAGTGGCAGCCTCCCTTGCTAGGTCCGTTGCCAGACACATTTCTGAGGCTTCCCAGGCAGTGGAGCGAGAGCTGCGAAATGCCGGAGCCTGGCGGCGCATTAGAAGGCTCCACACTGGAGGACGAACGTATTGCAATCTTTCTTCAAAACGAAGAATTCATGGCAGAACTGAGGTGGAATGAAGATTTTCTTTCCACCTTGGCCAGCGGTCAGTCGATGAGTCAGGCAAATTATAAAGAAGAGCAAATGTACGCTGTGTCTGATACTGATTAATCCGACCATTATTTTTGTTTTTTTTGTAGATACTAAATTAGACGAATGTGAGAAATCTGCAGGCACAGTAAGCCACGACGATGAGGATTTATTCAAAGAAAGATTACGAAATATGGGTAAAGGTATTGAGAAACGGGATTTATTCAATAAACTGAAGCTGAGGCCTGCTTTGCCAAAGAAGCGTCTAAACTTTTAAATACTTTTTCACATACTGTTACAGTTTCGCGGCGTAAATTCGCCCAGCTCACCAAGGTGTTTACACGGAGTAAGAAACGTGGTGGAAGACAGCTGCTACCACCCACACCATCGTGTGACGACCTTTTGGAATCTGAGGAAGTATCCAGATCTCAAAACTAGGCTTCCGCCTGTTCTCCAGTACTTCCTTGAAAGGAACAGAGTTATAATCTCTAGTCAACATCGTTATCCTGACCAGATTGAATAATATTCAGGTTAGAAATGTATGTGGTGTAGAAAAAAAGTAGTAATGTTACTGGTTTTTGAAGAAAAGCAAAGATTCTATTCACGCAAGTAGGAGAGAATCAGTGAAAGAAAATATAACAATGCAAGCAAATGGAATCCTCAACAAGCTATATTAAAATAATAACCCAACGTATACTTATATTGTCGCTATAATCACAAAAAACTTGGTAATTATTGAGGTGAAGAGATATTGTTGGAAATAGTCAATACCCTGGATACACTTCAAGGATCTGGTAGCTCTTACACGTAATCAAATCAGAGATATTTAGTCGTCGAATTTCATTTCTCTGGAATCAAATGAAAATTTACCTCACAAAGGACCCTTTACGGGTTGCGTAGTTATTCAGGAATCAAATTTAATACCTACTTAATGCATAAAATGAACTACTTGGGGTTAGTCCCGCGGCAGAAGCTAATAACTCCAAACGATTAGCTTTGAATTCGTGCCTCAAGATAAACCGTAACCATCCTCGTTTCAATATCATTCCGTGTGCTTATCAGAGAACTGTTCAATATTAGGATTGTAAAAGCAATGTAATCTCTTCCGATCGGCATATCTAGTCATTTATCTGTCTACCAATCGTCGAATGTATTATACTACCGATAATACTGTTACTTTAGTACAGTTTATAAGTAAGAAAAATATAGCAAAGACGTTGAAATTCGTCAGACATACCAATAAAAAAATTGCGCGACAGAAATTGAAGTCACACTTATGGAAAACCTGATACCCACAGTGTGCTAGTTTTGTACCAAGGTGAGATGACACATTTGAAGGACAAACTGAAACTAGTATCAGTATAAACTTAGCCGTTTATTTGAGTTACTTAAAAATTGTATATTTCGTAATACAGAGCATGGTATTATATGCTTGTTATGAAAGTCCCTATTATACGCTTGGTTATAATATTCAAACGTGTTTTTCAAATTTAACATTAAAACTTATAGCTAATGACTCAGAGAGAAGACGTATCCGGCTGCTTGAAGAATACTCGCGCGCCCGAAAGGCTATAATAGAGAAGTTGAAACTCAGCATTTCTTTCTGCCAGACATTTTAATGTTAAAGCTCTAGTCTGTTGTAATTTTTCGTCGCCACAATCGTCTTTATGCTGCGCCGCTATTCTTTCTCGAGTCATTTGTTCCTCGACGGTTTTGAACCACTGAAGTCCGTCTATTTCCGTGTTCTGATCAAGAAGGGCGTTAATGTATGCGACTCCCATTGCAAATCCATCGTCGGTGAATGCTGCCCCGGTCTTATTCTTTTTAGACATTTTCTCTTTGTTTCCCAGAGCATTATCGACATAACTGAGTGTGAGTGGAGGAATGATGGCGTAAAATTGTTGTAAGTGGACGTTTTTTGTATCGCGGAATGCAGAAGCGAATACATCTACCAGTAGTCTGAAGTATTGTGTTCCTTCCGTGAAGCTTTGCACTAAATTTGCAATGTCATCGTCGAGCCGCTTTCCGGCAGCTTGTGTAGTTATTGTAAAGTCCAGCTTCTTACATGTCGACTCAAACACAGTGTCAGAATTAATTGTGGGAAGAAAAGCAATCGCGTTGGAACAAGCGTCCAAACCCCCAGACCGAATCAGTCTAACGTAACCAAGGGCATTCCCTATTTGAGATACCAGAATCCTAAATTGATCTAGATAACTGAGACCATCCGTCGTCATTCCAAGCTTGCGTATACCCTTCTGAAACTTCTCAGCTCTCTCATATGTATAAGGAGTCGCCCTGCTCTCTCTCTGTAATTTGATGAATCTGATATCTCGTATTAATCGTGATTTTATATGTTCATCAAATAGGAATTGTGAAAATGTGTGTAGCTTCGCACGGAGAAATTGATAGACGAAATTCACTGTAGTGCTCATTATTCCATTGCCATGGGTTCTGATCGAGTTCGCTATGTGCCTTATCCCGATTGTGTTCAGATATTTATTAGAACTAGTACGCTCTATGAAAGTCTGTGTATTTAAGTTGTACAAGTATTTGGCAACGAATGTGTCTATATTTCTCATTATTTCAAGCGCATCTAAACCCTGTTCCAAATTCTGTGTTGGTAAATGATCCTGAACCATTTCTAGATTCAGTTTATAGCCAGCTAATCTCCGCATTGTTCCGTACGTCCTCCAGTCATGTAGAGCCACGGTGGTGAGATTGTAAAACATGCTGTCCAAATAATGTTCGATGAACCTCTTTGGGCTTAAGAAATTATCAGCAACAGGCAGTGGAGAGGCTCTGACTATCCTGTTGGAATTAACAGCACCAATCTTGAATGGATTCGAGTCATCCAGCTTGAGATGCGCGTGAACGTGTAACCTCAGGCTGGTTTCAATCTCGTGACAGGCTGGTTCTAGCACATTTTTCACTAGCATTTCCCTATGCTCTTTATTTCTGCTTCCCACGGAGTTGGGAGGCTCGTGATCCGCTACTGCACTATTTAGTGCACCGAGTAAATGAACAATCCGACTTATATCTGAGTTGCCATCTATGACCATGCTCAAGTAAGCGGGCAGCATGCTTCGATGATAGAGTACGCTAGAGTAATCGCAAGCCTGCCTAACCAGGTCATGTAATTCTGCGATAGTATCGTAGGCGTCCAGATATCCCCTCAATTTGATTAGTTCTTCCTCTTTGAAGCTGTCTGTCAGTTGGCTAGCAGCTGCCAGAGCGCAGCGTGTTATCAGCCTCCTGTCGTCTGTCGGGGGACCGTTCATTAGTCTCATACCAAGGCCTATCAATGTCATAGTATCGAGCTGCTCCCTGCTGTATCCTTTGTCCTTGCTAAGCATCAGTCCTCTCTTGGCCGTTTCGAGGATGACCAATATTTGATAACAGAGATGCTGGATAACATGGCTCTGGGACTGAATAATGACTGAGCCGAAAGTGTAAAACGTTGTTTCAAGTGACTTCTGCATTTCTATGAGTCTGCATACAAGCTGGACAATGTTTCGGCTCATTGGTTTTAGCAGAGCAGCGTGAAGATTAGTGGTGAAAAATATATTCTCTTTTACCTGCTGCACCAGGATTACAAACTCAATAAGCATACAGCACCTTCTTTCCAGATCAGATTGGTGAAATTTCTCAACAGGATGCACGATAATGTTCTGCATCTCGACTGACCACTGGGTCGCCCTTCTAGCCAGGGAATTTGTGACTTCTGGCAATCTTTGGATCTTAGAGGCAAGGATCTTTTCCCCGGCTTGCGAACCGACTACCAAGCCAAATTCTTTTGGGACTGAATTGGCCAAAAATTTATTTGGAATCCAGATAATATTGCCAATCAGAGTAATAGAGTAGTATTTTTTATTCATTTCGCAAAGCCTCTTAAAAATCTTCTTATCTACAGTTCCGAACAATTTGACAATGACGACGACCCCTACATTTGTACGTATCCAGTTTTTGTTAAACAATAAATTGTCACTGGCTTTCTTTTCCACATCCAGCATAGTATTTTTCAGGTAACAAGCGAAGTGATTCTGCATTATTGGGCTTTTTTTCACATCCATCGCCCTGTCGATAGCTCCGAGAAATAAATTGTTAGCCAAAAGTTGATGGCGCAGATCTTTCAGCAGCTTTTCAAAAGTACGTAACTTTGAGCCAGGTATATTGAATTGCTCAGAATTGTGGAGCATTGTGCTAGCGCGGACGCAGTACTGATCCCAAGTATCGAGTAGCGAAGGTTGAGCAACGATGATCTCATCTAGAGTTACAAATATTACAAATAAGTCAACCAGATGTTCAATGACCAGCGGAAAGTATATATCATAGGCATTGCCCGTCAGATTCGACAGCTGCTGGATGGTCAAATTTGCGACAAGCGATACCCGTTTGACGTATGCTGACAGGTCCTGCAGAATTGATAACAAGACATTGACGTCGTCCCCCTTTTCGTCAACACTGCATCGTTCGCCCTGGGTGAGTAGCCTCTGGTAGAATTTATTACCTTCGATTTTCAGTAGTCTGATTTCCCTGCAAGTACCCGCGACCGCCGCGAGAAGCTTGGCCAATGTTTTGTTCTCCATTTCTACCATGTCCATTATGGTAATGTCCTCGCGGGGGTTGTAAACGAGATGGATCGGCCCTTGGATGACGTATTTCAGAGATGTGTCAGGAACCCAGCCTGAATCCTCGATTGATTTGTTAAAAAAGTTACCATACTTTTTTAGCTGCGCTTCTCCGACCGTTCGATGAATTGCCTCATCCCTCGCACTGTTCCACGATATTGAGTCTATCATGTTAACGGTGCGGATTTTTTCCCTACGCAATTTCACACTATCAATATCAGTCAGTTGTCAGTTTTGCCGTCCATTACGCTTCTCCTCCGCGTCCGGCGTATACATTGTAGGTTAGTTTACCGATGTCAATTTCCACTGGCGGATTTGAAGGTTAGACAGACTGTCGGAAACCGAAGAGTATTAGTAAACTCTTTGGTCGGAACGATAACAGGACAACCCGTTTGTTGCGCACGCCCAATGACGCCCATATAAATCACGATCTAGGCAACCAACGCTGCGTGTCACCAGATAAGAATCACACCCACATCAAACCGTGGTGAAACAAGGGTCAAATGTCGTCAAGCTGTAACCAGGGTCAAGTGTGAAGCAAATTTTCGATAAGATCATTTATTAACCAGTCGTCTTTGTGCAGCTGTTACAATAATTCAACGGGCTCTTAGTCGAGCTTGTTCACAGTCTCTGTATGAAACGTATCTAGAAATAGCCGTTTAAATAAAAAAATAATAATATCTGAACAAAATATAATTGGAAAATGATCATTGACGAAACACGTGGTATCGGCAATTTGTTTTCGGGTCGTGAAAAATCTTGGTATTTTAAAATGTATATCCTTTAATTTCCAAGCCCCTTGAATGTTATTGTCGAGGCTAATTTAGGGCTGATCAGCGATTTGTACCAGAGGGTTTCAGTGGATGCGAGATCCCTGCAGCTGGAAATAACAATGAAAACATTCATTTCCACATATCGAATTCGAAACTATAACCATGCCCAGCTATACACACATTTTTTCGTCATTACGTGGTTTTCTTACTGGATTCCAACCCGGCACAGGATCATTGTTGGTAATCATTATTCCACGGATACAAAACGAGAGTCCAAGTCTGCCCAAATGCGAGTCCTGAAATTTTTTCATTGTCATACAACTTACATCACATATTATTTACATATCACTTTGGAATGTAATCCACATACCCTCCAATCAGATATAAGACAATCTGAAATGCTAAGTATATCAGTGGCTGCAGTAGCTTCTTCGATTCCTCTTGTGGTATTCAAATGATTTTCATGTAAAAACCGCGCGAACGTAGATGGTTGAGTTTGAAAGAAGTACGCAATTTCATCTGGGTCATGTACAAACTTCCATGAATTTCCTTCGACTAGACCTGAAAATTTAAATGACTACCAAGTACTGGATAATCAAAAAATCGGTATTTTCGGAACTTCACGTTACTTTGAACGGAAGATTAATTTAAACTTGTGATGTAGCTCATAATTCACATAGCATATAATTCTACAAGATGTTTTTCGATTTACTTCTGAAAATGAACTATAACTTACGTTTGGGATTAGTTACTCGACCGATGGCATGAAGTAGGCTTAAAGATTCTCCACGACCTCTTCCTTCGCAATCGATTTGTCTATTAGGTACTAAAAGCATACGTACATTGAATAACATTGGAGCTAAATCCAGCAGCTGTATATAAAGCTGTGTAAAGTGCTATGAAAAGGCTGTACGTAAAAACCTTTCAGAGAAGCGAATATGAGGTTAATAACAGTGCTCCTAATATCTCCGATATTGTTGGATAATATTTCTTCTACGATATGTTGAGACACGTGTACCATGTGAGAGGCTCTGGTGTTAAAGACTAGTGAAACTCTCTTCAAAATATTCTTCGTGACCGCTTGTGTGACTGGATTTATGCTGCAAAGCAATACAGTCAAATTCAACGAGTTGATTACAGTGAAGAGTGATATATCATTATAGAATATTTTTCTAGTGCTACAAAACCACATGAAATGTCAATTTCATCACGAGAGCCTCACCTGATATGACAAATACCAAATTTTTCCCTGACATTTGGTGGAAATAAGGTTTGCAGCGCTCCCATGCCCCCTGAATCAGTGCAAATAAATACAACTGGTTCTTTGCCCGTCCCAAAGTATTGCCTGATAAATAATTATAACCGTCATACTTGAATTCAACATACATAATGCAAAATCTGGAACACAGACTCACTCGAGGAGTGTGTGAAAGGCATCTTTATCGTTGAAGTAAACATTTGGAAAATCCTTAACGAGTAGTAGGCGTCTGCAACAATCTTCAAAGAGAGAACCGTATCTTGTAGTTCTGACCATAAAATCTTGAAATTTGTCTCCTTGCCTCGTGAATCTATCTATGAGAAGAGGTAGTAAATTATTTAAGGAGTATTTATCATCAACATCAAGTGTTTCTCCTATTTTTAATCATTGAAAATAAATGTCTTTTATGCTATCGACAGTATTGATCAACCTACTATTTTCATCCGCGCCTTGATCAGCCGGTGTGATCCATTCGACACATTCAAACTCCTTCTCTTTGGCAAGTAGTTTAAAGCTAACGGTTTTTCCACAACCCGAAGGACCAGAGAGAATCAAAGCGCATGGCTTGCTCTTGATAGTTTTATATTCCAACCAATCGTATATTTCTCTTTGTTTTTGTCGGCTAATAGATAACTCTGAGGCTTCTTGAGGTTCGCAAGCTTTGAGAAGAGCCGGTAAGCTGTTTATATGTGTTTTTTTGTCATAAATATCAATCGTTCGTGACACTCGGTCTAGGGACGGTACTTCTGTTTCTATTTTCGGTCGCTTCGCAGGTGTCACCACATCTCGCTCACTCACGTCACAGTCAAAGGACCATGACATCCGACTACCTTTATTCTTCTGTAAATTCTAACGAATTTGAAAATTTGTGAGATGACTGTGGCACGTGATAAGTTTGGATCTATTATGACTGTTTTCTGTATTCAATGCTTATTCACCTTTGAACCGGACATGTCTGATTCATTTGCGGAAATTCCTGGACAGGGACTGTGGTTCGAAATTACTTTAGGGCGTGCCTAACTGGGTTCTAGATCTAAATACTTCCTGATTGTTACCTGCCGCCAAACTTCAAAGTGACAGAATGTTCGTTCTTTGGTTCATTCAAGTTATTCGCTTGTCTCTGCAGCCATCTGTAGCTAAATACAGGAACAACGTGAAATCGGCCATTTTTAAATACACACAGTGGGCATTGGCTATTGGCACCATTAACCTCTGTTTATGATAAACGGTTGAGCCACGAATAGTATTACTTCGCGGGTTGAGCACAGCAACGTCGCGCGAGACTTGGTGAGACGTAAACAAAAAGGTTGCTCAGATTAGGATGGAAGAAGTTTAGGAATTGAGGTTGAAGTTGCAGAATCCTCCAAGTACATACCTCTTGAAATAAACTTCCCAATTAATCCAAGATGTCTTTGGCTGACGAGCTGCTGGCCGATTTGGAGGAAAACGATGACGCGGACAAGTTTATGGAAGAGGCTGAGCCGGAATTTATTCCACCTGCAGCCGTTGCTAAGACGATTGAAGAAGGTCAGGTTTACTATCCACGGTCTTTGTTGTATATACATATCAGTTACCGGATAATTCAGACTTCACATTAAATTCGATACTTTATTACAGAGGTCAAAGTTGCTTCCGTTCGAGAACTCGCAAAATTGCGCGACTCTCCGCAGCTCCAGAAAGTCGTTTCTCTCATAGACAGCTATGGCAAAATACCAAGAAAGTCAGCCGACATCGTAGGTCCGGTTGAATCCGACCCTGAGTATCAGCTCATCGTCGAGGCAAACAATATTGCCGTCGATATCGACGATGAAATTGGTAAGTTTCCCGCAGATTGCAACAGCTTTAACACGCTCAATGGGTGGTTCATTTTGTAATTGCCAGTCAAAAAGTAGGTTCTGGTTAGGGCAATGTGACAAGTTTTAACGGATACCAAATTTTGCCAATATGTATAGGTCCCTAATTTTTCAGCAATCATTCATAGATTTACAAGGGATAAGTACTCCAAAAGATTTCCTGAGCTGGAGTCGCTGGTAGTTGGTCCATTGGAGTATGTCATGACAGTTTGTGAATTAGGGAATGATTTGGATCGAGCTAAGAACAATGAGAAGCTGCAGCAGTTCTTAACGCAAGCTACTATCATGGTGGTGTCGGTGACTGCATCTACTACTCAAGGGTGAATTTTCCAATCAAGTTTAGCATCCTGGTTAAACAATTGCTGACTATAATTTTTTTTCATTCAATAATCTACGTTATATTCATTAGCCAACTTATGACTGAAGAGGAAAAAGAGGCAATTTGTGAAGCCTGCAATATGGCCGTAGAACTGAATAATTGCAAGCTGAAAATATTCGAATATGTTGAAAGCAGAATGGCCTTCATAGCACCGAACCTTTCTATAATCGTTGGAGCTTCGACGGCGGCAAAAATCATGGGTAAGTGAGGTAACTGTGGAAAACAAAGTCACTGTATCAATTTATTATCTTGAAAATTTGAATTCGTTTTTGTCCATTTCAATTGTTACAGGGATTGCTGGCGGTTTGACAAAGCTATCTAAAATGCCAGCTTGCAATCTTCTGGTTTTGGGCTCCCAAAAAAAAATGCTTTCTGGATTTTCCCAGGTGGCTGCCCTCCCCCATGCCGGATTTATTTATTATTCTGACATAGTGCAGGACACACCGCCTGTAAGTGTTTCAATGATTTCTTCCACCTTGCAATCTGATCTATCTTGATTTTTGCTCAACTTGGACTTGCTTTTGTGCTCACAGGACTTGCGGCGAAAGGCAGCGAGGCTTGTCGCCACAAAGAGTATGCTGGCTGCGCGAGTCGATGCTTGTCACGAGAGTACGGATGGTCACATTGGCCAGGCACTGAGGGACGAAATAGAAAAAAAATTGGATAAGCTGCAAGAACCCCCGCCAGTAAAATTCATAAAACCTCTTCCAAAACCGATCGACCCTGGTCGAAAGAAGCGAGGCGGTAAACGTGTACGGAAAATGAAGGAACGATATGCGATCACAGAATTTCGAAAGCACGCGAACCGGATGAACTTCGCCGACGTAAGTCTTTTCTACAGTTCAAGATATCAGGCCGTCGCAGATTTCAGAAATCTTGAGAAAAATTGCATTTCGTTATTTTTCTCCCTCCGCAGATTGAGAATGACGCTTATCAAGAGGACTTGGGTTACTCCAGAGGGACTATTGGCAAAACGGGAACAGGCCGTATCAGACTACCTCAAATTGATGAAAAGACGAAGGTGCGGATATCGAAAACTCTCCAAAAAAACTTGCAGAAGCAGCAGCAATGGGGCGGCAGTACGACAGTCAAAAAGCAGGTTTCCGGTACCGCGTCGAGCGTTGCCTTCACCCCGCTACAGGTAAATTCTCACGTTTTTTATCTCTGGGATGACGAAAAATCTCAAAGTTATCAACGTTAAAATACATCAAGTCTCCGTCATGTTTTTATACTCACAACTCAATTCATAAAGTCTAGTATAGTTACGAACAGTACAATTATATTGATTATTGATTCTTTTTTATTTTTTATTTTTTCTTTTTCGTTAGTTTCTATGCGCTTCTGTATAATTGGACAATAAGTATAAACACTCAATTCTTTATCAGGGTCTGGAAATCGTGAATCCTCAAGCAGCAGAGAAGAGAGTCAACGAGGCGAATGCAAAGTACTTTTCAAACACTGCAGGTTTCCTCAAAATAAAAAAGTCATAGTTTGTGTTGATCATCTTCGCTTCGTCAACATTAAAAATAATGGCGCTCATATAATTCTACCATTTGGAGCATAAGTATGTAGGTAAGAGTAAATTGTCTTTTATATAAGGGAAAATAATGATGATAAAGATAACGACAGTCTTAATCGCATTATTCAAAGTTAGTAAAATTAGTTTATATCCGATGGCGAGTGTTCTTCGCGATTCCATAAATTTTATTCGACGGCCTATGTTTCAAGTAGATATACCGAGTGCTCTATTTACCTGCCCATCTGAGCTGACTTTGAGATTTTAACCTTTCGTCGATCGCGGGTCTTGAGTTCTCTCATAACGTAATAGAAAAAAATGATCTGACCTCGCGTAAGATCGGCATCCTCAGTCCATGTTTTCGTTTTCTACGTCTACTTCGCGTTTAAATTTGAATGACCGCGACTGCGTGTGACGAGCACAATCTCATTCGTTTAACCAGCTCCGCATAAAATAGTTCCGCGGTGTTGGGCTTCGGTTCGAAGCGGTTCAGGTTCGTTGGGCAAACGGTGTTGCGAGTGAAAGCATACATCGGTCAATTGCACAAACCGCGAATGACATGCCGCCGCCTCACCCACGTGCTCTCATACTCGAAGTTCATATGTATGTGTTTTTGCGCCATATTACCCAAAATTTTTTTGCAAATGGACTTGAAGTTCTTTTCATGACAGAGGGTCATGCGGCGCCTCATCTTTTCAGCGTAATGTACCGTCGTTTGAAAGCTGCAGAACCCACGAATTGCGTAACAATTATCGAGTGTGAAAAGAAAACTTCGCACTGAGAGTGAAACTCCTCTTTCCTGAATTCCGAGCACTCAGCGGTACGTTGTGGTTCGTCAATTTAGGCCCACCCCATCATCCGTCGCTAGCTTGAATTGAAAACAAACCGACCGTGGACTGTTTACCCGCGTAAACTATCGCACCGTAACCCGGCTTCCATAATAAATGCGTGTCGTGACACGGAGTCTGATCGGAGCCGGAGCGTGCGTTACTGCCTTTCCCGTTTTCCACGTGGTCGAGGCTTTCGATTTTGCTTCGGAACGCGACAAGGTTGTCGGAAAATCGTGCCGCTCGAACCTGTCTCGGTGTCCTCTGGTTGTTGCGCCCTGCAGCTACACATTGATACTCACAGGTGGTATCGGAACAAGGGCAACCTTTGGCCAATCGGAGGCCGCGAGGATGGCCAGTTTCAACGACCTCAAGACCGAGTGGTCCATGCTGTGCCAGGAGTGCACCGACTGTTGGACAAAGACGGGTGAGCCCATGACTATTAAGACGTTGGTTCTATCATTCTGGACGTTCGCGAACTGAAATCGAGACCGCTCTTATTCTGGACTTTCTTTCCCCCTCTCTCGCCTTCACTTTCTGCTGACTTATCATAATTATTATATCGTGGTTTGGAAGACAATTAGGAGGGGATAAAAAGAGTATTTGAAAAAGCGTTGTGCGTTTTTATATAGGTACACGCAATTTGCGTAAATAATTTCCAATATCTATCTAACAGTCGGCCTCTCGATCGGATCGTACTTAGATCGGTTGTTCGGTTGAACAGGTGAAATGAGAATCGAGATTCGGCACTCGCAGCATGTTGCCGCGACGGAGAGTGATACGATATAGCTGTACAATATGAATTAGAACAGCAATCGCCGTGAGCTATATGATATTTTCGATAGAAATGTGAGAGCGGTGCGCAGATGGAACGTCGAGATTATACGCCTATAGCGGCACAAAGCTCGATGTTGTTTTGATCAGTGGTCAAGGATGGTATACACAACCGTAGGCGTATACACATTTTTTACACGGCACAGCTTGTGCGCGTGTGTGTTGCGTGCCGAAAGGTCGCCCCTGCAACGATGAAAACAGTATGATAGCATGTTGTATATTATACGTACGATACCAAACGTTCCAAAAGTGTGTAAACCGTATAATTAAGAATAAGAAGATACTACAATACCTGATGGTAAAGATGCTGGAATAATTCATAGACACCGGTGCCAAATTGTCTCAACCGATTGTCGCCTCCGGCAATTTTGCTTTTCATTGCGTGCGCGGGATGGTCCTACGTTGTGTTCGAACAAACGGTTGATGTCGGCCGAGTACATGGGAAAGAGATAGACAGCGTCCTGCCCTGAATGTATAATAACGATATGTATAATGTATTCACCTACGTTATTCAACGTTGTACGAGCTCCCAACGGCGTATTTAACCGGATGGCAGAGCCGCGCCCGCGACATTCCAAATTCAATCGTTAGCCGTCCTTTCTTTCGCATTGAATCACAATTCATTCCATTGGCTCTTCCACTAGCAACGGCAACGGTTTTTCGTTCGTTACGTTTTTTTGTAATATCAGGACCAGTGCGGTATCGATGAATGGTGCGTACAAACGATCCCGACGATCGGCGGCCAAGAATCGTTGTGTCCCGCAGTTACCGAATGTAGAGAAACAAACGTTTCATACGTGTCCGAATAACTGAATAAGTAGGATGAGACAGGAAGCGCCCCTTGTCCGTTAATTCTGAAGATTTCGAAATATGGATGAACTTTGGCGTTTTACAAAATCAATGACGAGCTCGGTTATAGATTATGGTGTGTGCAATTCTTACGCCAACTCCCTTTACAGACCTCGGATAATAATAGTTTTCGATGTGAGAAAATTTCATCGGAGACACGCGACGGGACGAATTTCCAAATAATGTACGTCACTTGAGGAAAACAGTATCTGTCGTTTGTACACCAATCGTGCGTTTACCATTTCGAAAGCCTGATGATAAATCCTCATCTCACCGAGGAGCGTATTCCACGAGTTGATAACGTTTTGAAGGCTTGTTGAGCCTTCCAATCCCCGCTGACGTACAGTAATGTGAACCGCGCCCTAAAGTAACCTATAACGCTGTCCTAAAAGGTGAACGATTCTGATTTTCATGCTGATTCTACCAGTCGCGTCTTCTTGCGGCTACAGCATGCTTTCGTTTTGCGAACGTAGTAAAAGGTACGGCCCTGTTTTCCTTTTTTTCGAGATTGCCGCAGTTTGCCAAGTCCATTTTTGTACATCTCACAAGGTGGAAGCCAACTGTTTGGTCATTGGTGTACGGTAGCTGTTATAATTATAAGGAAGTCTAGGTCAAATTGATACACGGTCGCTGCCAAAGATTTCGTATACCGCCATAGTACATACTTATAGGTATGCACATTCGTCCATAGGTATTACGATCGCCAAAGTGTCGGTGTAAGGCCGGTGAGAGGCGGTTTATGTTCAGGTTGTTGGTAGCCAAGCATGCTTCGCGATAAATGTGCCGAGAAATATTACTAAATTCGCGGCCTCCGTAGATCCCGGGAAATTAAAACTATACTCCGGCTTCACGTTCACTTGGCGTGTCTTATGGAAGTTGGTCAGAGAATATGATCTTACAATTCAGTCGATTTGAAAGAATCATTCGATCTGCATGCATGATGGATGGAGGGTTTCTTCGATCAAGGAGTCAATATTTTGTCGTCGAGAAAATTAATTCGACTAATGGTCTGGTGGAAAATCAATAATAGAAGAAAAAAAAAATGTGACGATATTCTCGAAAAAATCACCATTGTTATCGACTGTATCGCGACGCGGGTCGTGGGACGTGGGACTGTTATATCTACGAGTCAATTACTGATTCAGGCAACTCGGAACATGAAAAGAATGTACGCCCGAGACGGCAGGGGTAGTTCCCTGAGGGGCAATTGAACTCCAAGGCACGGTACAAGGAGCGAACGCAATGCGCAACGGGTAGCTGTTCTGAGTAACAGAACGCAAAGATGCCCGTGTCACTCAAGTACTCGCATTCAAAGTTCGGGGTTGCCTCGATGAACATGCCAGGATAAAACTACGCACGCATGACATAGGTACATGCATAAATACACTGACGAAATGTGGCGAACGCGCGACAAATCTGTCTCGCGCGCAGAGGGCGCCACCAGCAATCGAAGCGACCAAACCGAAGATCGGAGCGCTCAGCTCGAGAGATCATTCCACGATTATCACACGACGCGACGGGTCGCTGAGCGGGACTCGGAGCAGCAGATACACCCAATCACGTAACAACAATCGTCAAGTATATGACAGTATTATGAAATTGGTGCAAATGTTTAAAAAAGTACAGGAATTTTTTGTCAAAATTGCGAAACGTTCGAAACACCGTTTGCATTCTATTACGTGGACGTCGTAAACGGAATAGCTGCTCGACGTTTATCCTGCCTGATTCGGTAGCGAGCCGGCAATCTTTCGCTGCATGGTTAAAAAATTGCAACGTAATTTGCAATCCCGCGGCGTCGAGTGGCTCCCCCACGACATTGTTCGGGCATCGGCGCAGTGGATTCGTGCGGTGTGTGGTCAGCCGGCCAAGGTTGGCGTAAGCGCGAACCAATGACGCTAGAGCGGCGCAACCGCCGCGACGTCGGCGTGTCCGAGGGGTTCGGTATTGATCGCGAATCGCGAGGTCGGGGCAGTATTGAGTCATGCGCTTTCGGTGCTCGGGGCAGAGCGACGTGCGGCCGTTGTTCCTGCACCGACGAACGTGAGCGAGCGCTTTAGTCAGCGTCGCGACGCCCGCCGTCGCCGTCGTCGTCGTCGCAGCAGTGTTTCAACGGTAGTCCGTCGTCGACGGCGTATATCGCCCGCTTCGCGCGTCCGGTGATCGGCGGCATCCTCCGCCTGCCCCGCGGGTCCGCAGCTAAGGCCGAAGCTTCCTCTTCTTCGTTCGCGCGGTAGATAGTGAAAGTGCCTGCTCGCGAGTGAAGGTGCAGCTGCGCGGCCCCTGTGGCAGGTGGGGTTGTTCGGGAGGAGGAGGAAAAAGAAGGATTCGGAAGCGGATCCGAGTCGCCGGGCTCACCGGGCCGCGTATATCGATCTGCTTGTTGACGGGGAACCGCCACCAGCCACCTCAACGATGAGCAGCGTCGTCTCGTCGATCGGCGGGGTTCGCTGCCTCACCGACGAGGAGGCCGATCACAACATGCTGCAGGGTAAATTTCTCACTTTATGCATTGACCCGCGCTTACCAAATCGCCTGCGAAGACGCCGCTCTCGAAATCGCAAAGAATTGGCCTATCGTACGTCTTTTAGAATTAGGTACACCGCGTCATTGATACCTGATCGTCGCATATCAATGCGCTCACGGCAATTATTCAATCCTCTTGCTTTCACTCGACATATCCACGGACAGACCTTGACGCGTGCGTCTTTTGCCGATGCGCGAGGTTGATCCGGGCACAGGATGCCGGACTTGGCTCCTCGCGCGATTCGTATCGCTGTTCAAACGAGGATTGCAGGGTACAATCTGACGGATCGTCACCTTCAGAGCTTCGGCGACGTGGGTGTGTTGGTGTTTCACCACGTGGAAACCGAGTTCAAGTCCACACCGCACGGTTCATGTAACGACGTGTGATACAAGACAGACACATAGTTATAACATGATACAATGATAATTATTATACACAGGCTTCACGTATACGGTTTAGTGACGGATCGCTTGCGTCACACGCTGCATTCAGGATCCCAAAATGAATTCAACTGTATTGCATGTATACCTACCTATATAGGTATATCCCTTTCACGAAAGAATCGAGCAACAGCAGACAAACGGACGTATCTCTAATAATTGGCAGTCGGCAATAACAGAGAAGCCTATTGATTTGTCCCAATTTTCATAATTCATGTTCATATTCCGCGGTCTTGCGTACGGTGGATGGTAGATGAACAGTCCGGCTGCGTGTGCGTGGAGTAAGCGATGCGTGGAAAACAACTATACCCATACCTATGATAACAGTGTAAGCTAGGTAGCGACGGCTTTTGACCCGGTAAGGTTTCCGGTCCGGGATTGTCAAGAGTTGCGGTTTCGGGGGTTCGAGCGCTTATGATCTGCAGGCGAAGAAAATAGTTTTCGAATAAGTTTTTGTGAAAAAGGAATCAATTTGCGACGCCTTGTGATCGATCAGTTAGTGCACCGTGCGGCTGTATTGCGCGCAGTTGGATAGAATTGTGAATACCGCAGATAACGATGCTTATTCGACTGGAAGTTTCGAGCGCTCCGGATAAAACAACAAAACCTGCAAAACATTTCTGGAAAATTGGGAAATATATGCCTATGCATCAACCTATTAGCGGAGTTGATGCAAACTCGAGGAGGTTCGTATCAGCGTCAGTATAGGCAGCACCCTCCTCGACTTTCCTCGACACCCTTATCGATCGCACCGATGCACTTGGCCAATGCCAACCAGGACGCTGTACCTCCTACCTTCGACGTACAACTACAACAGCGGAAACAAAAGTTCCGTCATAAACATGGACCGGAAAGTTAACGGGTGCCACGAACAGGGAAGGGAGCGAATGAAACGGGGAATCAGGGGAGTGCCTACGATCGGTTGGAGAGCAGATGACAACTGCAAGCCTCGTGCTATGCCTGGATAGCATACCTACGGAATGATTGGACAACGGTAAGCGTGCAACAACGGAATTGACGGAAGAATTCGTTGCTGCGAAAGTGTTGGAGAAAAAAAATAAATATTTTTCACTCGAACGGTTTATCAACAGCTCCGCGTTATCGGATCGACGATGAAAACGAGTGTTTCTTTCGGTTTACGTTGTATTGTACTGCATGCAAGGAGGGAAAAAAAAGTTTCAATTTTCGTTTGTCGCTATGGTTTGCGTTACAGAAGTCTGGAGATACGCGATATGTATGTATGTAACATGGGAACTCGAGCCATTCACGGCCGTATACCGTGTAATTCCATTGTGTTTCGCATAAGTTCTTACAAGGTACGATATCCCGCACAATCCTAGATCGTCCAAGAAACAGAATGTACGCTGTGTCGGTACATCGTATGTAAGCACGTCCGCACGTCTACAATATACATGGAAATATCACATGTTCTCAGACGTCGCTAGCTGACTCTTCGTCTCAGGTGTCGCAGGTGAACCTCGAGCCACTTCCCCACCGGACTTCGCGCAGACTGAAATCTCATATTCTCCTTGCACGAAATTTGCCAGTCTGGGAGCGTCGGCGATTTTTTCTTTTTACAATTGTCGATCTGTCGATCTTGATGAAAATTGCAATTATACACGATGTAGGTATAGTTACACGGAAGAACTCAAGGTTCGAGACGAGACGAGATTAATTGTAAGATTAGTCGTTTCCAATTACGGCTGTCAAGTGGTTAAGCGGCTGGCCCATTATCGATCAATTAGCGTTCAGTCGGGTATGCGGTTCGCACGTCACGAGGTAGGGTTTTCCTAACCTGTGCACAAGCAGACCTCAACAATTTAGCGGAATTATGCGATTCCGTAATTCGGGGACTTCCGGTATCGATAGAGCTCAGGTACGCAGACGCGCCATTTACGGGGGTAAAATGATATTCTTCCGCTTGTAAATGTCTCCCATTATCCTGCTCTCAATTCTTAGACAGCTAGGCCAGCATACCTATAACGTATCGCGCCGACTTGACATGAATGATTTTAATCGGCTGTGGTTTTACTTGTACGGACCGTTGCTCCGGCGGTCAGAAAGCGTGGAACGATCAATGTACACAATAATATATATCGTTTGTTCAAACCGTTCCGATGTTCAACTTCGCGACGCCGCGACGGTCTTTTCAATCTAAGCAGATACGATATAAATCGGGTTCAAACTTTTGGAATCGAGTTGAGCCCTTCGTACAATTGTAGTAGAATACGCGGTTATAGCGTTTACGTGATATAACGCTGAAATAATTTTAAAACGTCGGAGTGTACGAATGACGTTCTCTTTGCCAATTTGTTTTTTTCCGCTGCAGACGGATCCGAAGATGTAATATCGATTATCGCTTGACCGGTCAGGGTAAATTCTCTTAATAATATAAAATTGTTTTTCCAAACTGCGTGTAAGTATAATATGTATATGGAGTAAAAGTGTCTCCTTATTCTGACAATGAGACGCAAGTATATTCACACCCATTATGCAAATAATATGCATTTTTGCCCTTCGGAGAAACGCGCATATCTCCTCATACCTCGTACACATCGTATAGATACATTGTATACACCGTATACCGACTCAATAAGAATCGTGGGATTCCCGTGCTCTTCCATGTACAAAATAAATAGCCCGAAGTGCACGAACAGCGCAAACAGCGCAAACGACATGATTATAATTGGTAGATACACGAGCGGAGCGCACGCCACATGCCGTATGATTTGATCTAAATTCATTAACTTTCTTAAATGAATGGAGGTGCGGTGACCTACGATGGTCGAGAGAATGGACACCCGCGCGTTGAGTTGGCGGAGAGTAGAGAAAAAAAAGAAGAGTAAAGAAAATAAATAAGAGTGAAAGAATATAAAAAATTTCTCCTAGATAGGATAGTAAATTCAACCACGTAATAAAACTTGTCGACGGTTCTATAATGCGTGTGTGTATGGTATGTGTACACTGTATGCGACGGCTTGGATGCGTGGAGGAAGAGGTCGTTATACCCGCAAATTGGCATAAATTGAAAAAAAATTTACATTTATTTTCGTAGCTTACGAAGGAACTACGGCGATGTTCAAAACGGCGGATTGAATTAGTTATGAAAAAGTTTGAATGTTAACGGAGAATCAACGCTGTACAGAGATAATATATTTACCTATATACTTGCGTATATATTGAAAAGTTCGACTCAGGGTACGTTTTTTACACGAGAAGACTTTATTTCATCTGTCATAAGGATCGTGGAGAGGCTGTCCTTCGTCATCACCGCTTTTGACTGCTCAATTAAAAATTCTGCATTTGTTTGTAAGGTGCATTCAACGTTAACGTAACGAAACGTCGTGGAAAAAACAGTTATTGTACAATTTCCGAACGACCTTCAAGGAGTTGACTTTTCAAAATATGAAGACGTTTTCTTTGTTGTTATTTACTAGCTGAATTTCCGAAAATCCTGAGGGTCCGAGTATCGATTCTTCCTGAACAAGCATCGTTAAAGAAACGTTACCAGCTTCAACCTCTTTACTCTGCAATGATTTACGGATGAATGCTGGCCGCGAAAAGTAAGATTGAACAGTCTCGGTCAATACTCATCGTGGTTTCATCGTAATCGTGACAGTACGCCGCGCCGATCAGAGGAGATCCTGTCCAACCGCTTCCTCAACTGGAGCTCGGAGTTGTTCGCTTTTTAGTTCATCTGCCTATTATTGTACGTACGATGCCTTCTATACAATCTATACAGTTATTATCATAATATCCCCCGACGATAATTTCCTTATAATTTCACATCGTGCGCCTGCAGTGTTTGTGCGGACCGGAGGCGGTTAGTTCGATATTCCGTGCTTCTTCTTTGCGCGGACGCGTGCAGTTCCAATTTCATATTATCCCACTTACCTTGTACACTATAGAGTATCCCACAGACGAGAGGACGAGATATTGTTTGTTTGCCATTCGTTCCCTTTGAATTTTCCTTGAATTGAAGAAGCACCGACGCGGGAAACCGCGTAGGTAAATTCAGCTCTAGAATTCATCGAATGTTGAGATAACGTAGAAAACGTGCAAATCCAGTTGTCTAAATCGTGCGGTAAATTATACGAGATATTGAAATCCTGAAGAGACTTGAAGCTCGTCGAGAGTACGTTTTGAAATTTTCTGACTTTGACTGAAACGCTGAAGTCACTTGGCATCGCTTTTACTGGAAGAAACGATCGTCTAACGGCGGGAAACAGGTTCGTTTGACAATACCGTATCCGCATACTTGCCTGGGGGTATAAAATATGCCTTATACTCTATAAAGACAACAAGATAGAGCACGGCAGGTGGCTTGCCCCGCCAATAACATACCGCCCCGGGAGAACACGCAAGGAACCACGGCCCCATCCGGCCGGGCCGGGCGGTCCGCGTTTCACTTTCCCGTACGGCCACTTCTTCTTTCGACAATAGTAGGGAGGGCCCTCAATCTTTGCCATCGTGTATAACGCTCATTCATCCCGCTCGCTCGCGACCGAATCAGGAATCTGTAAGGGGGTGTCCATTAATTACGCGAGGTATTTTTTTATTTTTTTTTTTTTTTTTATTTTCAATTTGGACCCCCGTCCTCCCCCGTCGTGAAATTCTGTAAGACGTGGTGGGACTTACCCTATAATTGTTTGCTTGGTACCAATGAATACCTAATATTTAATGTTTCCTATGCCCGGGTTTGATTTTGTAATACAAAATGTTTGCTGTTATTATAATGTACATTCTCTTAATTAACAAGTTGACGTGAGATTTTCATTGATCCGCGCTCCCTGTAAATGATATTTGGTGAGATTTTGCGGGACGCCCCTCCCCCCTTTTGGGGCTCACGTTATTAATGAACGCTCCCCTCAAGCAGCGCGTATATAACACATTAGAAACACAAACGCCGTCCGTTACAACCGCTCGACGTTTGCACGTCAAGATGGCTGGGAATTGCTGGCTGCTGGTGCCACATTCGCAACCTTTCAACTTCTATTCCGTCTGCTT
Source organism: Neodiprion pinetum (assembly GCF_021155775.2). Classification (NCBI taxonomy): domain Eukaryota; kingdom Metazoa; phylum Arthropoda; class Insecta; order Hymenoptera; family Diprionidae; genus Neodiprion; species Neodiprion pinetum. The sequence goes on from NC_060235.2 coordinate 210,426, forward strand.
GTACCAGCATGCGCTGTATACATCATATTATACACACCGCGTCCAACGAAGCCACCTGTGCCAACTTGCGGCGTTTCTATTTCCGCCGGATGCGCAAGGCCATTGTTTTCTCATCGTGGGGCATACGCAAGTCATGAATATCGGATCAAATTTTTTTCACTCGCATCAGGCAGGCGAGCGGAATTGATTGGTTAAACGTTTGCTGAAATCAACGAAGTCACATTATAATATTTGAGAGATTATTTTTCCTTGCTATCCAAGGTCAATGATAAAAAACATCCGTAGGTGTAAATCATTTTTTATGATTCGCCTTGGATGTCAAGAAAAAATCTCTCATTACGAATCGATCAGGTTGATTAACTAGTCTAACGTTATAATATTTGAATCGAATGAACCGCCAGGTTTCAGTCGCAGGGGGGAAAATTTTCCAAGGTTTCTACAGCCACGTTGCGGGTTTGTCGGATTGACGAGCAGTTTGAAAAAAACATTCATTAACTAAGCGCATGCGACACAGCTTTAGCTATGTGGTGTGGGTGCGTGTTTACAGGCGTGTGTAAATTACGCAGAGGCTGCAGCGGCGAAACGATGTGAACCGTGACTTGGGTCAAGAGATCGAATTTCTTCCCCGCAGAGAAAGCAGCAGCCCCCGCCTGCTCTCGCGGCGTGTCCGGCTGCGGTGGTTCCTCCTGGCTTCGCCGCGAAGGAAGATACGACGGTAAAGACAGATCATCGACGCTCGGCGAGAGGCGGTGGTGGTAGCTTCCTTCGCGGTATCATCGGGCATCGCGTCGAGCGTGATGGAAATTCTCGCGTTCAAGTAACCGTGTAATGCACCCGATGGACGTCGGTGTACAGATTGTATAACTGTGTCGGCGGTATTTGCACGCCGCAGCCGTACGCTGCTCGATCCCACTCGGATCCGATCAACGCGGAAGCGAATTAAGAGGAAATCGATGCCACAGTCATCGCCGCATCACGCCGCGGGAAACGACGCTTCCGGCATATCGCGCGAAACAACGCGCAACAACGTTTTTTTCGCTCTTCTTCCCTGCGCCGATCGGGGAAACAACGCTGAAGGATTGATAATTGAATTTAGGAAGTTCGAAGATGCGGACTGCGTCGACGGCAATGTGAAAATTCTGATTCACGATCGGGGCTCTTATGTAACGAGTGTAAGGTGAGCGTACCAGTTATTGACCCTGTCGCAATTTTTAACCTTTTTCGATTGTATCTGTTTGATCTTTGGTTCTAAAATTACGTAAAAATGAAAATGAATTTTCAGTGTCCGACTCTCTGACAATTGGTTTTAGTCGCCGACAAATTCACTATTTGTCCCGTCAGTTTATAATTTTGGAAAATAAAAGGGTCAATAATTAGGACCTAAGCATGTCAATAACCTTAGTAGTTACTGGAACATTCTAGTGAAATGGGTCTCGAAGGTACAACAAAAAAGTGGGGGTAAAAATGTGGTAAGATTAAAAAATAAAAGAATCTTGATATAGAATTTTAAAAATCGCGACAATTTTTTTTACGATATTTTCAAATATAGAAATCCGTAATATAGGAAAGTATAGAAAATCTTGGAAAAATTTCGGACAATTCCATGTCTTCGCTCACTGTACATATTCTCATCCTTCCAATTCTATATTTTGGCTTTGTATACTTTTGGCCCTAGTAAATTTCAATTTTTCTATATTTCAACTTTATGCATTTTCAAATGTTATAGGTATTATTATTGGCACTGGCCCCTTTGAATTTGTAAATGTACAAAGGCCGATTAAGGAATGGTATTACTTTATATTTCGTTTCAATTCTCCTATCATTTCTCGAATATTTCCGAACCAAATCAAGATATTTTACTAGACAGTTCTTAACTATGACTAAAAATACATACAACCGTTCCTGTGTACACGTTCAGTATACATATTTACAACAAAAATTTTTAACAGTGCGCACACGGGATTCGAGAATTTCCCCATTTCCACACAGGGCCGACACTCTTAGCCGGACTCTAAATTGTAGCTACAATCTGACAATGAGAGAAATATCGGTGCTTAGGGCAGATGCGCCCGGCGAGGCACCAAAGCCAAATTTCCAAGACTTGTAGCAATATTGCTCAAATTGCACCCTTGACGAGGATAATCCGACCCATCGACAGCTCACACCTAATTTACCGAAGCTCCTACCGTTTGGACAGACTCACGTATACAGGGTGTTAATGTTTCCTCTGGACCGTTGTCTACGGCTGATTGAGAATAAAACGTGTTGGGTGATCACATCTGATTTATTTCACTACGAACAAGCGCGCGATACATTCAATCAAAAAAGCGGTAATCCCTTTTTAATCCAACGGGACATCAGGTACGTGGATCACCCTGGTGCATGCACGCTGCAGACGTCAGTGCATCGTTCAGCTACTCGTACAACTGACGTTTCCGCCTTTCGATTGACCACGGCGTCGACTTCCTCGATTCATCCAATTTGTATAACGCGTCGCTGAAGGTAGGTTAAATTGCTTATCACCGCTGTTAGGTATTTGTAAGTGTTCACTGTCCAACCATATGTACTTAACCCGAGCGATTCGGTTTACGATTTTTCTGTATTTTTTTATCGTGAATTTCTTTACACCCACCTAAGTAACCGAGGAATTATCGCAGATTTCGTAAAGATTCAGGTCACGGAATTACAGGTGCAGCGTACTTATACTTCAAGGCGCGCACGGAATAATACGGTATTTTATTTCAGAAAACTTGATTGGGTTTACTCGCATTACGCGTGCTGAAAAAGCCTGGCCGCTATTATAAGTCAAGTTGAATCAAGTAGTGAATTACGAAAGTCTACGTACATGTATACCCAGCGGGTCGAATCACGTTCATAATGAGCATTAAACAGTTCTCAAGGTAGTTTGAGTCTCACGCTGCTGGTATGTACGATAATGCATATTCTTCTTCTCATTTCGCTCAAAGCCGGAAATCGTTAATACACGCTCGAAGCGAGTCGAAGTCAACGGGCCTTATAACGTTGTATCGGGATTATATCGCCGTATTATACGCTCGACGTTTTACAGCGCGGGTAAAAAAGTGTGGTGATAATTACCGAACGAGTGGTTATTAAGAAATCTATCGCGATAAACAAACCGAGCGACGAATGAAAATGGAAGTGGAAGTTGAAGTGGAAGTGAAAAGGTATTCGTTCGCCTTATTCGCACAATGCCACCGAGAAATGCGCACGCCGCCGCGGCTTCTCCTAGCTGGAGCCTAGCCGAGACAATAGATGAGAATCCAGATGGGCTGCAAATATCTAATTTTCATATTTCTATTGTTTGTACAACCGCAAAATTCCTCACGTCAAATCAAATCATACCTGTCGCAGCTCGCGAGTCATTTGTACGATGCTGCATGTTACAGCAGGGTGGTGCTTACTTAGGGTGTTGACGAATGTTTTTCCGCCCCACCACCAAATCAACTTCAAGTAACTCATAACAATTTATTAATTTTTTTCACATTTTTACCTCAACTCCTAAGATAGTTTTATAATAAAATACATACTGAAAAAACATAGTTTTTCCCATGTTATTTCCGTAAGAAACTTTGATCACAATGCGGACTATCTTATTGTTGAAGTCGAGGTGAAAATCTGAAAAAATCCGTCAAAACCCTGAATAAGAATAACCCTAATGTTACAACGACGAGCAACACGACCCATGCAGGACGAACTTGCAATTTGCACCGTATCTCTTATGAGCTTGTTATTCCAGGAGAATGCAAATTATTCGTGTAGATACCTATAAATGTTGGTTAAAAATCACGATGCAAAGAAACCCAACTGCACGATTCTTTCTCGCTCGTGATGTATGGTCACAGAGGCCGCGGACGCGAGTTATAAACTTGTGCAGCATGTCGTGCATCCTGGTATCGACAGTCTGCGTATCCGCACGTGCTGATAGAAAGTGATTTCGCGAACTCTGAGTAAATCTTGAGATGGTTTTCAGCTGCAGGGGTGCGACGGGTAGGCATAATAAACGAACGGATCGGCACAAGTAGATATTTAGCCGTAGAGCCGTGTGAGGAGAAGAAAGCTGCCGCACTATCGGGTCAGCTAGTTAGCCGCGACAACTTTGCGTACATTTAATTGCAAAAATAATTGGCTGCCACTGTGGCTCGCTCGTCGCTGATCGACTTACGACTTCCTTATACAGCCGAGCACGCACTGATCGTTCGTATATACATACGTTTTCCTAGCACCATTTCCACGCTGCTGGAAGTGTGAGATAATTGATTTTTGCACAAGTCAAAAGAATCGGATCGTTTCCTACGGCCACACTCGACATCCGACATTTAACTTCCATCGTGCAATATTACCAGAAGTTTATAACCATCGATATTTCACGTTGCTCTCCGATCGCTGTACCGCCGCCCGGCTCTGACTTGTAACTTGTGATTACCTGCAGGAGGAGCGCGCGCGCGATTGGAATTACGTGCGGCTATACATATACGGCTAACGGAGTTGCATAATTTTGCGTTACAGGCACGAATCGACACATGCACTCGCCTCTGCCTCTGTGCGTACACTAGAACTTTGAGGCTTAAACAAGGCAATAGCTCGGAATTAAAATGTCCCCCTCCCTTGCCATTTCGACAAGTCCTGGGGCACGAACGATAGAAGCAAAATTCAAAGTTCATCGTTCGCGAAAACGGGCATAGACAACGGTGGCATTTTATTCGCAAACTTCTAGACTTTGTATATACTCGACCAAACCGATCGAGCCTTGTGTTCGTATTTACGTTACGGACTGCACGTGCAGCTTATATATTTCTACGTCTTGAGTATTACGTCGGAAAATTCCAAATCCCTGACCTATACAGTTAATTTCGTAGATGGGCGGTAATTGCAGGGACACTTGGGATAGTTAAACGCATCCGCGATTTAAGGGCCTGAGGCGAACAAATACGTGCGAAACTACCTGGGTAGGTACGCTGGAGGTTTGCATGAACCGAGGGAAAGGAGCTCGGTACACACCGTCCTTCCAACTGGGCCAGCATGGCACCTTTCTGCCTACCTGAGCTGCTGCTGATCGTTCCAGAGATTGAGAGAGAGAGAGAGAGAGAGAGAGAGAGAAAGGGATTTTGGAGAGGGAAATTGTTGGCGTACCGGGTTCGGAGTCCGAGGATCTCTGGCAGTGGTGCGGCGATAACCGTACGATCTGTTCGCGCGAGTTTGTGCCCACTTTATTTTCCGGGGTGGTGTAGTGCGTGCTTTGCAACGAACCCTGCGACCAGTGGCCCTGATAATATTTGTTTCGGGGTCATCGCCGAGGTGAGGAAGTAAACCACGGTCAAAGAATCGCACCCCGAGACTTCTCGAGGAATTTATTCACCATGGGAACCAGAAGCATGGAGGTCGTTTGGGACTCCCCGGCTCAGATCAACAACAATCCAATTGATCGATGGGATTATGCGATTGAACTGGCCTGCTTACAAGGCCCAGATGGTACGGAATGCTCGATTTTTGCACGTACCGACGATGAGCGATTTTCCGATTCTGTGCGTGTGAATTCGGTTTGTCTGGCCACGGTCAGGTTCGGCTGTGCGCGAACTTTAAAAAGAGGAGATACGTAAACAATAAACCTGCAGAGCGTTGATTCGACCGTTAATAAACACTCCGGCTCATCCTCAACTTCCACGAAAATGTTGATTTTGCCAAGTTGCAAGCATTTTGCTTTGTAGCAGAATCCTTCAATATCCGTCGGCTTGTGCTTGCTGAATAATACGTATACATACATGGCGGTCGAGCGTGGGACTCATTGTCATTGAATTTAAAATTATTGGAAATTTAATGGACTAGATGTAGCTTTGCTAATTCAAAGTGTTGGTTCAGCTGCGTTACAGCAGAGCAAATGCGATGGCCTGTGCGTATCGCGACCTTCGTAAAAATGTATAAAATTCTGCGGAGGTCAACGAAAGATGAAGACAAACGTCTCTCCTTGTCTCTCCCTGGATATTTTGCATTGAGCAGCGCACACCACCGTCTTTTGTTTATAATTTTAATATCCGCTGAATCGGACGTCGATAAGAAATACCGTTTATAGAACCTGAGGTTTAACGGAGACGCGAGATGCGAGAAACGCCCGAGGAGGAAACAAGCGATAACGGCCATATCGTGGCTAATTCTCTCTCGTGTTATGTTTCGCGGTCGCGAAAAACGTACATCTAAATCTAATATATAAGTATTGTACGTACACACGTGTGTGCGTGTGTTCCATAAGCTGTGATGACGTGACCGAGCACGATTCGCAATTTCTTATACAATTAGCAAGTCGGCGGTTGAAGAAGCGCACGGAGGCATACGTCACTGAACTCGCATTCGAACAAAAAATTTCCGAACGGTCGTTAAGTATGTTATACGTTGCAGATCTCCAGCTGGCCGCCGAACTCGGGAAGACCTTACTCGAGCGCAACAAGGAGCTAGAGAATCATCTTAAGCAGCAGCAGAACACGATCGACGAGCAGGCGCAGGAGATTGAGGTGAGAAAATTGCTAATTATGTATGTGACATTAGTTTTTCTCCCTGAAAATCCGCCCAGCGCTAGATGGCAAAACACCAGGCCCGAGTCAAACACGTTGCGTGGAATGCGGCGGCAGCCTGCCTGAGTCTCCATCGGGGCATGGTATGGCCCATGGCCCATGCGACGACACGGCCGAGCGAGGACCGGTTTTATTCTTTCAAGACACGCGTGCAGTACGTACGTACAGCGTGTAAAATCACGACGGTATGCCTTATGGTCAAGGCGCGCCCTGGGCCCCCTGGGCCCAAAGCGACACGCGCGCGCGGCGCCTCGTCTGCTCGCCCGCATACTCCGATCAGTTGTGGAATTTTTGAATTTTTTTTATGAAATAAACAGAAACTTTACATTCACGGCTGGAAGTTATGCAAACATCCTCGCGTGTTCTTTTCTCGCATTCTCTAATGTTCACAAGATGTTGTTTCTCCTACTACTCGCGGAAGGCCTGGCCGCGGGTGCAATGTAACGGTTCTCTCCTACTATTTCTCCATACTCTCAGAGTAATGGGGCCTGATTTTGCACCTTACTTGTCATCCTTTCCGATCGTTACGCAACTTCGACTATCCTGATCTTCCGCGAGACGTTATATTGAATAGCTGCTGTTTTCTTTTTAATTATTATCTCGCTTCTTCGCGTAATTCGTATGTTGTGGGGGAAAAAAAAAAAAAAAACTAGCCGCTCCTGTTCAAAATTCAACAATTATATGCCGTGCCTATTATTATTCATTGCACGGTAGTCCGAGGACAAGCTGTGAGGTGTGTAATTTATTCGATAACGTTTTTACGAAACAAAACGGAGACTGCGGTACACATGGCGTATCTTTCTTCATTCTTGTATTTTTTCCGTTCCGTCGGCTGACTGGTTTTCGAACGAGGTAGTAGGTACGTTGCGCGACTTTCACTGTAAAAACACCCAAACAATCATTCACAGTGTACGGTACGATGTCTAATTAGCAGCATATGCTCGCACGGTCTGCCGGGCCGACATTCGTCACTCGTACGTCTGTAAAAAACATGAATCTTGTTATACACCATGTAACCGTAGCACCGAATTCCATACGTAAACGCAGTGCATTTCGTACATGATCTATTCATTGCTCTGGCATTGACGCCGAATGAATGAATGAATGTCGTTCTTAACAGAGTGCTCGAAAACCTCCTTAAACATTTCCGTAAACGGGCCGATAACCAAGTTTTGGAACGACAAAGTGGGAGTTAGTAACGTTATCGTAACGACACATTGAGAAAAAAATCACTGTTTTCTTATTTTTACAATGATTTTCAAGGAACTGAGATTGCAAAATATGAGTATTTTTTGTTTTATTACTTACTGAATTTCAAATGGTTCCGAAATCGTGGATATAACTGTTTTCCCTCAGCACGGGTCGGTACGATATCGTTACTAACTTCAACATGATGTTTGGGAAGCTGTTGATACCCACCGCCACGGGTTTGCCAGTTCTGTTTTCTTCGGAGGATTCCTGGTTACAAATAAATTTCCGCGCTCATTTTTAAACACCACCGCATACATTACAGATTGTATTGTACTCGTGCCAGGCATAAGGTATTCCTTTCTATATGCAAATTGACGTGTAAGATCTGTTGTATCTTTGAGCCAAGAATGCTGCAAGGTTTCCGTTATAAAATTAGACCTGTGTGCATTATACATTTTTTATACAGCACCCCTTGCGTAACATCAAAATATCCGTATAACGTGTACGCTAACATTTATCTAAAAAACATCCCAAGGCTTCTCGTCATTTTTACCGTGCCCGAATAGATCGAAACACGATACCAACTGGGCGAATATGTCTCACAATAATACGTAATAGAATTTTGGTAAAGTGCTAAATGGATATCGATACCTCGTTCAATTTAAGCGAGTGACGATTCACCGATGCGTGGTTCACCGACACGAGTCGGAAATTATCGCAATTCGATAACCATCTCGTCTCGCGATTGTGGTTCTCGATGAACTTGACAACATCGTTCAAGGCCTTGGATCGATTGTTTGCCTGCCGGCCGGAACTCGTGACATTTCTCTTCTCGTTGCAATTTTTTTTTCTTTTTTTTTTGCCCGTTCCTCATTCCTCTCTTACCCGCAGGTTCGTGGTAGCTAAAGTCTAAATTCGGCCTGTATGCGGAAATTTGTAAAATTCTTTAGCCGGCGGGTTTATCCTGCAGTTTTTTCGCAACTCCTTATTGCATCAGCTATATTCTCAGCCGTTTTAACGCCACGGTGCACGATTGATATTTTACACGAGGTTACAACGGGTGACTGCGAATTTCCGTAGAACAAAATTATTCTTACAGCACGCTATTGTGCCAATGCAATCGAGAATGCATTTTTTTTTCGCGTAAGCCTGCAGGTGAAACGAGTCGGGAATGTAAAAGTAAACGGTTATCTCTCTGTCCGCAGTACATGAAAAAGCAAACTGCGGCTTTGAGGGAGGTAAACGATTCTCGATTGAGGGTCTACGAGCAGCTGGAAGTAAGCATACAGGATTTGGAGCGGGCAAACCATCGCCTGGCCCTCGAAAATTCCACGGATAAGAAACAAATCAAGAGGTAAAAACTTTATTACATTGGCTTCTTCGCGATTAACTCATTTCCCCCCTATTCGGCATTTTTTGACTGAGTTTTATGCGAATTTTTCCCCAACTCCGTACAGCCAGAGTTTTAACATCGAAACTCTCGAAGCTCGATGCGAAGAATTACAGAGAAAATTGGATGAGCTTGCCGCCGAACACGAAACTCTGCTTCGTCGACATCGCACCAATGATCATACGAATAATTTGCCAAATCGCGTCACCGCAATTTGGCAGGCCAAGGTATCGCAGGATGGCAGCATTGAAGAGGTATTCGGAACCATCAATTTTCCTTTATTATATGTACATACGTGCATTAGGCTGTATCAGAAAAATCGACTGTTTTTTTTTTTTTTCTTCAAAATCCAAGTTGAAAATATTGTTCGAAACGACGAAAAAAAGGATGCTGTCCAAGTTTCAGCTCTAAATATTAATGAAGCATGTAAATTCGAAAATTTGGTGATTTCGAAAAATTAACGACGTAGCCAGGAATCGATCCTGGCGTCTAGAGATGCTTAGCCGAAGCCTTACTCCACCAGACCACCTAGCCGCCCTGACTCTGTTGTCCTTAATTTCTCTCATCACCAGTGAGTTCGAAACTGTTTTCGTGCGCCTGTGTATGTATGTATTAAAAATTTCGTCTCTTCCGTCGTTAATTTTTCGAAATCACCAAATTATCGAATTTACATTCTTCAACAATTATCTTCTCGTAATTAATGATATGCACATCCGCGTATCATCTAATAGACGGCTTTGCCCGTCTTGCGTGGCTTCTCATTAGAAGTAAGAATTCAAATGTAAACATATCATCTACACACTACATTCTTTAACAGTGCTTGAAGAGACAAAATTCTAAATATTAATATTTAGAGGTGCTTCATCGCGATTTTCTATTTCCCACAAAAAAAAAAAACATACGTCCCGGTCTTATCGGTACACTAATGCGTTGACAAGTTACAAAATTCCAGAGTTTGAAAAAACAATTTCTCATGTTATTTAAATGGGAAATAGAAAATTGCGACGAGGCACCTCTTAATATTAATATAAACGATTAGAGCTGAAATTTGGACAACATCCTTTTTTCGTTATTTCGAAGAATGTTTTCGACTTGAATTTTGAAAATAAAGTAGATATTTTTTTTATACGTCCTAATATACATATAATATAGCCAACGAGTTTTTTTGACCACCGGTGGACAGTTTTTTGCTTCGGTGCATGTCTCGAAGAAAATTTCCCTAACGATCTCTGTGAGAATTTCCGAGTAGGTATTTATTTTCGTACACCTCAGCGACAACTGACAATCAGAGTATTTGATTTCGTTTACCACAGGACGCTGCCCCACCTAGCCCGTTGCCTGAAAAATCTGCGGATACGAGTATAAGAGAGCTGGCTTCCACACTGGCTAGCGACGATGAAATCACAGAGTTATTGCGGCAGCTTCACGAGGCGCGAAATCAGAGGGCACGGGAGAAAAAGAGAGTCGCGGAGCTTGGCGAACAGCTCAATTCAATCCTCCAGGAAAATTCGAGTCTCGAAGAGCAGCTCAATATGTGGCGACACAAGGCTGAGGACATGAAAAATCTCCAGGAAGAAATCAGCACTCTCGAAGAAGTCAGGTATTCTGACTTATTATTTAACTTTTATACTGCCGATTTAGTTCAATTTACACTCAATTGCGGTACAACCATCGCAGATACGAGAACGAGGGCTTGCGTGGTTATACTGTATATATTCGTAACGAAAAAACTCGACGAAATTAAAGATCATTTAATATCTGATAGTCGATTGATATACAAGTCTGACCAAACTTGCAGTTTTCAAGTACGAAACCATTATTCGTCACATTTTTTGTGTTTGTCTGATTATCGAATGTTTAACGTGTGAAATTTTTTCCTCATGCCGCTTTAAAATTGATCACAGACAAGGGCTCCTCTGCGGTCGGTGTTTGCGCGGCGTTGACAACAGGACGCACGATGCGCTCTCGATAATGTTGGACCAAGAGGAGGATGACGATCTGAGCCTGATCGAATCCATGACGACTGAAAGCTACAGGGAATCCGATACTCCTCTACCGCAGGTAAGGATTTATTCAAATTTTCATCCCCGCCTAATTCGGTGTCATAATCTCTCATGATTTTGCTCAAATTCACACGCCCAAAAATAAACAAATTGGTCGGGATTTTTTTTTTTTTTTTTTTCTTCTCCTCCATCTATTGTATCAATTTCTTTTCATACAGTTGTACAAAAACTTATTACAAGAGCCACAGGGTTGGACCTCAACTTCGACTTATAGGTGCAGATGAAATTACTTACCGTATCGTAAAATAACCGTGTCAGATTCCCGCATTGATTTTGTCTCAAATATAATATTGTGTCGGGATATTGAGTTTTACATTGCGTCAAGCAACGAGAGGGAGCAAAAAACGTGACGCTTCCGTGCCCTGCTCCAGAGGTTAAGAATTTTATGTTGGAATTTTTTTTGCAATTTCGATGAATCGTAACCTTCGAGATTGATTTTTTTTTCATATACGTGGTCATTTGACACTCACAGCCGTTCAATCCCATTGCCTCCAGTTTCGTACCAATTTAATCTCCACGCCCTGTACTTCCGTGAACCTGAATTTTCACAGCATCAAATTCATTGAAGGTAAACCTATAGGTTTCGCGAAAATATTACAGACACTAAATTTTTGTCTCTTAGAATCATTTTTCAATTCATAATTTTAAATGCACTTACACCGTTCTAGTAATGAGGTGATGGCTGCAGCGACATAACGTAACTTGTGGTTTTGTTTGTGCTTTAGGTGAAAACTATACCGTCCATAAAAGAGAGTAGACAGTTTCTAACTCTCATCTGGATGATAGTGACTAGTATTTGGAATGCGCCGTCTCTTCTAGGCCTGTTTTTGGAAACGTTGGATTATTTGAGAAACGAATGCGTCTTACCGACCATCCTGAAACCGTTCAGAATACCGTTATTTTTATTGAAAAAAATTCTACCGTCAAGAGTTATTCATAAAAACTGAGCTAACGCATAATAATATGTCACGGTTTTAATATGCGTGTATAATACATAATTATACCTACACGCCAGTTGTTTTTATAATCACTGCACGTTATACATATATGCCTATATACTTACAAATACACACGATTATTATTTTTATAGTTTTAAGCTATGCGCTATTCGCATTCGTGAATAGAGAAAGGAAAATAGACGCAAGTTAAGAGCACCCAAGAGAAATTCTAACTGCGCGGTTAGTTTTCCACTTCACTTATTTCATATCATTACAAATTTCTATGGACAAGAAAATTGACCAGAGTTACAAAAATACTGCAAATTTTTAATCATTCAATGGCGGCTGATTAATTTTTGTATTTGTAATTCACGAGTTATGAGCTGCTCGTTATCAATTAATCATCTTACTAATAATTTCACTTTTCTTCAGATACAGAAACATTTTTTCCCTAATTTCACATCTGTAGTCAATTACCGATCTTTCATTGCATTATAAAATCGAGGTATAGATCTTTGATATATATTCGTGTATTTGTTCTATCTTAATATACTGTTTGAATTCTTGGATTAATTTTATCATACAACAGAAGCGATGTGTTCTGTTATCTGATCTTATCTGATATTTGACGCATTACTTCTTCAAAGGCTTTCGTCAGTATGAATTGCGAAAAAGATCATGTCTTCGTGCATTTTTTTTTTGTATCGCGCAGTTCAATACTTGGTTGGAAGTTCAGTTTTTTTTTAAAAATCTTTAGTTCTGTTTTTCACACGTTATTAGTTTTAGTCTAGTTCCTAATACAATCAGTGCGTACAGGAGCATTAACGTATCGATGAAGAGGTAAATCAATCATTTTGTCTGATAGCAATTGAAGTACTTAAGATTTCGTTTGTTTACCATTATGCTTTATAAAATGGCGTCGTATATAAGACTGATAATGAGGGTTGTAATTTTTTTTTGCTTCGTCCTTTACATTTAGTCTCGTTTTTTGCCCTCCTCTTTTTTATTTTTTCTATTTTGTTGATATAATGACATATTGTCAGGAATACTTGTCGCAATTTCTTATTCTGTGACAACAACGTATTTCACGCTAGCTTCCTTCGCTCTAATATTTTTTCGTAACGGTTAAGTGAGACATATCTAATTTATGATATTATATTCGTCTAGTCTGATGATTTTTTGTAATAGCTAGGTTTTCATCAATTAATCATATTCTTCGTCCGATTTTTTACGCCAGATTTATATGATGTCTTAAATAAAGAGAATTTTTTACAAAATATATACCGTTGCGTTACAATGTTTTCTTTACATAATAAAACATACATCCTATAAATCTGGTGGTAAACCTGCATCATCCTTCATTCCATTTCATCCCCATGCGTATTGGAAAAGGATCATAATCAATGAATAATCACAGTATATATATATATACCCTATGTTTCTTTTGTTATCTTTGCTATTCAGTTTTTCAACACCATCGGTGCCAATCGTTCATCGTCTAAAGACGAAAAACTGAAAAAAAATATTCTATAGATCTCCTTCCACTATATACTAACGCCCTGACTTCTAAAAATCCAGACAACAATTGGCGTTGTTAGTTATTCATATACCGCTAGGCTGACTATATGACTCTGTTAAATACCGGTTGGCAATCTCATTGTCAATGAAACATGGGATGTAACGGATATAATTTGTTTCTGCAGGAAGTTGGTCAGAAATTCCAGGAAGAAGAGGTTGAGGACAACCCTTACAGGGTTCTCGTCGAGAAATATGAAGCTTTGCTCGAGGTGCAGCGGCACCCGGCACCGTGTAGAAAGGCGAACGGAGGGGGAGCCGGGGGCTGCTTGTCGCTCCAAGAAGAGCTGGTTATGTCGGGAGATTTCAACAGCTTTATAAACGGCTCTTCGTCCAACCAGCAGGAATCGCCGCCGACGCAGGTCGCGAGTATAAAGCGCGAAGTCTGCGCGTTACCGGCGCCGAAATCCACCGCTATCGAAACTCGCGGCAATAAGGGACTCAGGTCGGCGTGCAAAAAGCCCTTCTCCGGCACCCCGACCGACCTCTCGGAGGCCGAGTCATCGTCCTCTGGGTTCTCAGACGAGACCAGCAACAAGGCGACGCAAACGGACGACCCGCGGTCGGGCTCGCTTCTCTGCTCCATCGCCGACGGCGAGGACTGCAAGTTCAGCATCTATGACGACGCCAGCCCCATCGAAAGCCGTTTTCGCAAGACTCCGGAGTACAGGCAGCTGTTCCGCGAAATATTCGGTGTTCTGAAACGCGCCGCCGAAGCGAAGGACGAGGGCGAGAAGCTCCCTCTTCTCGACGACGCCCCCGGCTCATCACCATCCAGGGTTCCTCCGGTCAGCGTTGACGGCAACAATTACTGTAAGCCCGCTTATACGACAGTCGAACTATTGATACCGCCATTATTCCGATCGGCAATAATCGATTGTCGAATAACGAAGAGTCTCAACCAAACCGCGCTCTCTTATCAACTTCAACACTTTTATCATTTTACTGCCGTGTTAATCGTTCGACTGTCACGAATATAATATAATATTATAGTTATGTTTGTTCGCATCCCTTTCAAGCGCAATTTATTTCAAATCGGTACATTGTTTCCCAACTAGCGAGCCACCAATCTACCTTGAAGGAAAACGCTCCGAGCGAATTCACCGACGACAATCAGAGCGTAGTTTCTTCGGTCGTTTCCGAGCCACCGTACAGAAGCACCCCCGATTTTGGGGCGCAGAAAACAGGTCGACACGAGCCCTCGCAGTCGGCGAAACCTGCCAACAATTCGTCTTCTAGCGTTAACGGAACCGAGGAGCAAACTAAGGCAAATGGGATTGGAACGAGGCAGGGGATCCACCTCACCCCGATAAAACGACAGCCCCTTGAGTACCTCTCGGTCGGAGTGAACGTGAGGAAAAAGTCATCGGCGAAGAAGAACAGTTCGACTAAGAGAATGCAGGTGGGCGCCGGTGAAAGGCCGACGACACCGGATTCTGCTCAGGCGACCAACAGCAACAGGACGAAGCCGAACAGCGCGGGCAGGAGGAGATTCCGGGCGCCGAATTTCGGGCCAGAACAGGCGGAGAATGGAGGAAGTAACGGGGCCGTGTGGAACGGTAACACGCTGAATTTCTTCCCGAGCAAAACGATTGGCAAGGACACCATGCAGAGCAACGGGGGAACACCGCCGAACACCAAACAGAGCAACTGCTCGTTCGTGAGATACGTCAGCGAGCATCATAGCACGACGTACGAGTACCGACCGGGCACAGCGTCAGCCGAAGTTGCGCGTCTCAAACGACTCGAAATGTCCTACGCGGAGGCACTCCGCATGCCAAATAAACCAAAAACGTCACCTAATAGTAACAGTAGTAGTAGCATTAATCGTAGTATCAATCGTCGACATTAACTTTATTTAAAATTTTTTTATTTTATTTTATTTTAATTATCATCATTATTTTAACTATTATTATTATATTCTATTTTTTTGAGGCGCGTACACGTAGATCGATCTTCCGCACCAAGTCTGTCTTCTACCTATAAGTATATATCCTATATATTTATATTACACTCTATACACTGTATTTCAACACAGTGAGAATAATTTTTTTAGTACATATTAAACCATACCGACCTACGCCTTCAACGCGCAGGCTGGCCGAATTATTCCCCCTAGGGGATTCTGGATTGGCTTTAATCGCTGCAGGTGCAGCCATGTCATTTATATCCTCGTTATAATAACTCAAACTTGTAAATACAGTATGCCTAACGAGTATAGCATTTAGGTGTTCTTAATTTGATGTATATTTTTATTATTCCTACTTGGTATTTTTAATTTGATCGTATGTTTTTATACAGCTTTTGCTCCCGTTCTTTTCCTTTCATTATTAAATTCCTCGAATCTGATCGAAGCATAGTACGCCTGTCCATAAGAGTGTGATTGCTGTAATACAATAAGAAATCTGCAAAGTGCGTGTGTACAAGCGTATTTAAAAAATCGTCGCGAAATAAGATACCTATATTGAGTTCTGTATAATATTATTTCGTGAACCATAAAATGTACGGGTTCGATTTTTACGTAATAATTTAATTTTAATTCAATACGATGTGGTAAGAAGTATATACACACATTATACATACATGCATATGAAGGTGATGATAATAATTGCGTCGAACGTTGATTAATTGTTTTTCTTCGCATAACGTAATACAAAATAAACACGTACACAGAATTAACACATACGTATTGGATGATATAAACACATTTCAGATAACGTGGACGTCTCACCGATTTGAACGAGACACGATATTTTCAAAACGTTAATTATACACTTACACATATATGTGCCATAGAAATTCGAATGATAAATTATTATGACTGTTAATATTATCATTGTTATTGCCTTTCCGTCTTTGATACACGTCTTACATCCGCGTATAATATACAACTGCGTTTGTGTTTAATTATTTACAATAGACAATTTAATATTTATATTAGTCAATATTATGATATTAATTACAATCATTGTGTTTTATTATACATGCGCATATATTCTATATTAGACCTTGTAACGACCAGGTCAGAAACAGAACGAGATGGTAATTTCGAGAAATAACCTCAGCGAATGACCAATATACTGCAGTAGTTTTTATATACACTTAAGACCGTCAATAAAGCAAAGTCTATATCTTGTACATTTCAATCGAAAAAAAAAAAAAATTCATCAATTATTCACCACATCCATTCCAGATCGTCAATAACTGGGATGAACATGACTGAAACATACAATAGCCGAAACCGTATTACTCAGGCTTAATAAATAAGATGCAACGAGTATTGAATACTTTATGCCTATGCAAAATAACAAGATGCTTCACTCGGTTGTTTCTATGAGCTTAAAGCAGGTGGCAGCAGCGGTGAGTCTTTTCTCGATCGAATATGTGCCTTCGTCTGCTTCGTCGGTTTTTGCGTGACGCCAATTTGACACCAGTGTTTTCGAACCTGCCGACGACACACGGGTCATATCGACTATTATAGGCGTGCGTACTGCGATTATCCGGACCTATGTAGGTCGGTTCTATGTTTAATGGTGTGAGGAGACTTACAGGTGCAGGGTTGAAACAGCTGTCGAATTGCGATGTATCTACACATATATGTACGTTATACGGGGACACGGCGTATTGTATACATATGAAGTGACATCTCTTCTTTTTGAATGAATAATTAAATAAATAAATTGACAAACACGAAACGACGAAAGTTTTAACCGTCAACGCGTACTTATCGCAGTATTCGTCATTTTACATTATTTAACGCCTAGCCACAGGACAGGGAAAAATCGCAAGCGACTTCTCGGTAATAAGTGTTAATTTACGTACTACGTACGTACCACTGTTGCTTAACTTAATCTTCCGTATATTTATTTATGTCGGGTACGAAAAAACTTGCGATTATGTACTGAACATCTTCAAGTTTGTTCATGTATTATCCTCACCACATTCAGTGGTCGCAGCTGGTCATATCACTGATTAGAAAACCTGTGTTCCTGTGAATAATGAGTGAGATACGTATAGCTAAAAAACGAGCATTCAAGCTCATACAGCAGAAATGCATATATTAAATAAACTGTCAGAGGTCGAGTTGACAGGTTCTGCTGTTTGTCTTAAACGTAAAGCATCGCTGAATTTCTGCATTATGGGCCTCAACGATCTCATGTTCTGGTTAGTACCAATTTCGTTATGTACTTTTCATTATTTGAATAACAGCAACTTGTACTCACATTAGTTCTTTGAAATTTTGTAAGCCCTTGACAGCTACAAACTGACATCTAAATTTATTTCATAGTTTGTCTCTGCAAATTTTAGGTATCAGAAAAAAATTGGAACTTATGATAAACAGCAGTGGGAGAAAACCTTGGAGCAGCGATTCATAAACCATTTTATATGGATTCCTGTCGCCAGAGCAAACTTCAAGACGAACTTGATAGATGTTGATCTAGTGAGAGGCAAGTAATCGTATGACCCTTGTCATAAATGTGAAAATTATTAATTTTCCACTGATTCTGATTTCTTAGGGTCGTCGTTTCCCAAAGCAAAACCCGAACACGGATTATGCACTGTTGCTTATCTTGCTGTCCAAAGGCTCCTGTTCCTCCCATTGCACAAATCTTGGTGGGTGCAGCAGACCAGTCCACGAATATTTTTACTCTTCTTACTCCTTTACTGCCTGCAAATATTTAACATCGGCGTCTACTACTACTACTACTCAGTGAAGGACAGCAGCGAGCCTGAAGTGCGTTCGAAAGTTGATGTCTGTTCAGCAGTCACTTACATCCGATTTCATACCTAATCATTTTCAGATTGTATCAGCCTTTGAAGTCCTGATTCCAGCCGGTATGATGCTGATACTGTGCATGGTGCACTCTCAGATTGTTTCCACCAGCTCTGGGCGAGCCACGGCCAACAGTGAACACAGTGCCAAACCGAATAGATCGAAGCGCCGGAGATGCCACGTGAACAAAAAAAGGACACATCACAATCCACGTCAGTGAATTAAATTCCTATGTATAAATATGCATGGTCTTTATCGTGCAAAGTATTTATTACATAAAATTATTTCGATTTACCACTGTTTCCATTCTTCCCAGTTGCTCAGGAGGCCAAGTATTACCATTATAGAGGCCCTAAAGAAGCGAGTACTGCTGTTGGTGGAATTTCATCATCCGTTAGATTTGCCAAGAGCGTTATTATCCCAGAGCCCAGCATCGTATCTCCTATCCAGGCTGGTTATCACAAGCGTCGTTGAATCTTATCTTAACGGCTACAATTGCTTGATCTCCTTCTCATGAAACTTTATATTACAGCAAGTATCCAACGATGCTCGGGGACCAGAAGAGAAAGATACAGCACCCGATGCAAATTTTCTACATGCACATGACGGTCCTGTTGATGGTTCTTTACCTACCAACAAACCAGGTCAGATAGAAACTTCCCCCATGAGAAACGTATCTCTCCATTATAAATCTAATTTAATTGATTTTTATTTACTCAATTGTAGTGGTGAATGACGCTAATGGTAAGGCACATCCTGAACTGATTAAAATTCAACAATATATTCATCAAGATGACGATGGGTTTGAGAGCTTAAATGGAAATGTTTCGAGCGAAATCGGAGAGATTACTGCTGATCAGCTGGCGACTCGAATCGAATGTGATGAAAGAAAGGAGAAAAATGAGGAAAAGCGATGCTGCGCTGGAAAATGTAAGAACTGGTACCAGGGTGTAATAAATGGTGGGGGACAGCATCAAGACGACACGCATCAGTGCAAATCATCAGGTCTGAATAACGTATTTTCCAGTTATGTTAGGGCGAATTGAGTACATTAGTCGAAGCGTAGAAGAATTATTCATTTCATAGTTTTTTTTAACTATAAATATTTTTCCCACAGTGAACATAGCTCAATCAAAAAAAAGGAATTATTCGGATAATGGAAGACAGCAGATGAAAGATCCAGTACGTATATTTTATTCTGTTTTGATTGAATACTTCAATCGTTTCTCAATGTATTTCATCATTCACGATTATTCATCGTACTATACGACTTAATGACAGTTTTGAACGATTAGTTAGCTGTGTGAGAAAGCTTTACCTCTGATCAAATGTGTTATGGCTGGTGATAAGCAAATCTGTGTCCAATTTAAATAAAATGGTTCTTTTTATTCGCTGAATCATATAAGACAAGTGAAGTCTCAGCCACATTTGTCAAATATGATAAGCAGTGCGAAAGTGAAGAGGAAGGTGAGTGTGAAGATGCGGCCACACAACATCTCACGGAAGCTACAACATCGGCCACTGAATGGATGGGTGTCACCACAAACAGCGACGAAGAATGCAGCTACAGGTAAGAAGCCGAAATGGTGTTTGCATAATAACAGCATCAAGTTGTTGGTATTTAAATACAATAAATGAGAAATCAAATTTTAGTTCCGAACTAGAGGAGTCAGAGTCAGATGTCGGGGTGAATGTCAACCCGGGAGAATCTTTGGAAAATCCATTCTCCTGGGAGTTTGAGATCCCAAAATTCAAGCGGATTCCTTCTTGGTCGGCACCAGACAGTGGTGAGTTTTGTCAAACATTTCATTGATATTTTTTTTTTTTTTCTTTTTTAAGTAGAAAATTTCTCTGATCAACATCATAATCCGCCTATTGCAGTATCGTGTACTATTTGGAAAAATGGACATTTGGGAAAAGTTGAACTGTCTGTTCTTGAAATAGCGTCCTTGATAACATACAGAGTCGAAGCCATACGAGAGAGTATGGACTACTTTTACTGTGGTCTTGTATTTTCCATAATACTTTCTTTCATACCATCGATGTGGCGGCTGAGTGATCAAATAAGAAAAGACCCCGTCGGTAACATAACAGGGACCCTAGTTCTCGGGGATTTGTCACAGGTCATTTTGGACACGTATCCAGATACCCTGTGTCGAATTATTGATATAGCATTTGGAACTACACTCTGGTAAATGAGACTTTGAAACTTTTCTTGTAAGCTGAGTATTAGAATAATAAAAATTTACCAATTGTGTAACTTTTTTAGGGAGCGCACGGTTATCCTCATATCTTTTTTCGAGAGATTGACGCTTTCTTGCCTCCTTTTCTTCCTGGTTGCTGTGGCGGAACGTACTTACAAGCAGCGTTTACTGTGTGCTAAATTATTTTCCCATCTAACGTCTTCGAGGCAAGCCAGGCAGTCGGAACTCCCCCATTTTCGACTCAACAAAGTTAGGAATATTAAGACGTGGTTGAGCGTCAGATCCTACTTGAAGGTAAAATATTTATCTAATGTTTTGCTTTTCATCCAAAAATTGTAAAACATTTAAAAATAGTCAATCTATCTACTGTCTTACAGAGGAGGGGACCCCAACGTTCCGTCAACATGATAGTGTCTGCTGTTCTACTTCTCACATTGCTCTTGCTGTCATTCATAAGCTTAGAGTATATAAAGGTAAGATTCAGCTATCGGAAATCTTACTTTAATAAAACGCTGCACACTTCCGGATGTGACGAAATCACTTTAACCTTCAGGATTCAGAAAGTCTACATTCACAATATACCGTCGAAGCGCTCTGCTGGAGTTGTGCTCTCGGAATATTTATCCTCCGTTTCATGATGCTCGGTACAAAGATAGACAGAAAGTACAGAAACATTTCGATTCTGCTGACAGAACAGGTAATGTGTTCTTCAATTGCCCCATTTTACTTATAGCAAGAAACTTGATTTGTGCATTTCATTCGTTTTCAAATATGATAAAGAGGAAAAACCGTAGTCCGTATTTAAGACGTGTTTCTACTTGTTGCAAAACTAGTATTCGTTGAAAATGTTGATGATTTTTTTATTTTTTTTTTTTTTGCTAATTTGAGACAAGCGAAGACACGAATAGAAAAAAATTTTAATTGCTAGTGAACAGTGAAACACAAAAATAACAATTGGTGTACATGTACCCACAATAAAGATCCGAAAACTCTGTGGAATTCGTGAAGCAATAAATGTAAATGTAAGGAGAATCTAATCCTATGTAAGTTGGCAAGTTCTATCCGTTGATTGAGAATACACAGTAAAACTATCTTCAGACTCACTCGGCCCCACACAGGTGGAAGAAATATTATCCCATGGCTGAATGGCTTTATATCTTTAGTCAACGTTCTATCCTCCGGCCTTCGGCTAACAATATCTTTCATACTCGAGTCTGGTGAAATCTGTAAGCACGTGTCGGAGGTTTGATTGGTGGTAAAATCCAATTGGTGGATTTTCGTCCAATCAAGACCCAAGAGTGGGGGTCTGTCTGTACTCTGCAGCTGCCAATTGCATCTGCCGAGCATCTGCCGAGACCCTTCGCTGCCAACCGTAGAACGCAAAATACAAGCGGATTTATTCAACGCGTGCTAAACGAGAAACCCAGCGGGTGTCGAAAGGATTAGAAAATAAAAGTGAAATACAAACTACCTAATACGAACTTGAAGTCGCGTAAGTATATTTCGCGGCTAATTTAAATCCACGTAATTGTTAAAAATTTGACCAAATTACATTCCTAGCGTTGGCGGCAGTTGAAGATGTCAATTTGAATATGACACCTGGCAGTTGCGAATTAAACCGGCAAACCCTCAGGACTCGGGAGTCTAGCTCTGTTAGCTTTAAATAAAATTGAGCAATTCTATCCTCCCTCAAAAACTGCAGGAAAGTTGATAGGAAGGTGTGCATATAGAATTATTTGGAGTCAATTCTGTATTTCAAAACACGTCAGTATTTGTTTGTGATTTCATGCGTACAACATAACGTTTTAACGCTGTGTAATCCACTATAAAGCTGATCTCCACCAATAAATTTGTAACCAATCCCTGCTAACCGCAACCAGATATTCACAATGGACACTAGGCTCAGGGCAACCAAATTATCTGGCGTTGTGAAGACGTATAAGAAGAAGGCAACCACTACCAAGCAGTACCTGAAACCAAGCACGTTGGCTGCGATGAACATTAATCTCCCGGTGAAAGCGGATGTTAACAATCGTGTAGTGTTGAAAACGCTATCCCATATCCAGGACAATGTCGCAGCTGTGACAAAGCGTCCTTCACCTCAGGAGGATGTGATCAATACAAATGCAATGAAGCCAGCAATAGTTGCAAACGGAGCTATGACAACTGTAAAGCCATTGATCGCTGCAAAGGCAGCGATGACAATAGTGAAACCAATTAGGCCGAAGCTTAGCAAATGGGATTTCAAGGGACGTCTGGCTTATACGGAACAAGAGTTGGTATACTTTAAAAATAAATTGAAGAACGCGACGACAGAAAGCAGCGAGCTCACCACAGTATTGGAAACCTTGTCGAAGAGTGCGAAATGTGAGAAAGAAAGGGGAGAGGAAGCTGAGAAAAGATACTGTGAATTGGTTGAGGAACGCGATAGGCTGACAAGTATAATGAAAAATTTTCAAGCGACTTCTGAGTCACTGAAGACTGACGTTGACCAGCTTAAGACTGAACTGTACAAAACACAATGCAGTCTCAACCAACATAAGGAGGATTATGAAAACCATGATGCTGAGATGTCAGCTGCGGTTAATAACATTGAAAAAGTGATGAAGGAGAATTTTGAGCATGAAGAATCTGTGAGGTGCTTGAAAAAGCGCAACAAGGAACTCGAAATTGTTTCAAATGAACTTGGGAAGAAGAGGCAGGAGATGCTAGAGACTCTTAAATTGTTGAAAAGGGACGACTAAGCTGACATTACATCCCTGTGATTGATTGTATGATACATTACGTAGAATTTGTCGGAAATTTAAAGTTAGCTTGAATACCCTTATTTTGTACGAGAGGATCAAGCCAATCTCAAGTCTTATAAATTAAATGAATCTTGATCCTGGGATTCAGTTTTCTAATTTTACCAGCTTGAAATCTAAAAGAATTATTACTCCCAATTCGTACTCTTATCTTTTCATTTGTAAAAATGTTCAATTTATTACTTAAATATATTGGTGTCAGTGGACAGAGTAATATATATATATAATGAATATATGTATTCTAATAAATTATTATTGTTATATAAGGATTGACAATATCTAATTTTTTCTTTTCGTGTTACCTCTACATTTGTTACATTGAATAAGTTGTTAAAGATAAAATGTTCAATATAATCCAAATCTTGCATAGCATTCATTTTAAAAACATGATGAGAATGTCAAATAAGAAGTGACTGTAGAAGGGTAAAGATAGGCAAGATGCATTACATGAATCTGTGACAAGTTACTCGTCTAGAGGCGTGCCTAATTTCATAAATTGCTTACAAATATACAAAATTGGGTACCATTTTTCTTTGTGCAGATCAATCTTTACCTACAAATTGAGCAGAAACCGCAAAACAAGGACGAACTTATGGTCGCTAACAGCGTGCTGAAGCTGGCTGCAGATTTACTGAAGGTACATGATAGGGATAAGTGGATATGAAGTATTACCATTACTTTAACAACTTCTTATGATTTTCAGGAATTAGAAAGCTCTTTCAAAGTGTCCGGTCTCCACGCAAATCCCTACATGTATACCATCACCAAGGTGGTCATACTTTCTGCGCTCTCGGGAGTTCTGTCGGAGCTTCTTGGATTCAAACTTAAGCTACACAAGATCAAGATCAAATAATAAAATCTCAATATAGCCTCAACTTTGGGAATGCGTTGTGTCATAATAATGTGCTACGTGTACTTTCGATTTTCGAATTCGTGGCAAGGTCATAAATTCTCTACCGGTCTACTTATATAGAATAGAATGGCACTGTATAAGATAGAGGTATGTATGTGTTAGTCAAAGGCCGAACTTTATACAGCTCAATGATATAAAACGCGTTATGCAGTGGAGTACCAGTGTCCGTAGTTGAAGATCTCATACATATGGGATCATTATAGATATACAAGATGAAAATTATAATAATAATAGCAACGCATAATAATAATCATCATCTTGTTTAACGCAGAAGATCGTCATTCTCTGGGATAGTAATGACCTTTGGAAGCTCTTAATAATCATTATGCAACACTATTTCTTTGTTCGAAATTTATAACACACGTAGTCAGAAGAACAGCTGTGGCTTACTTTAGTTGCAATTTATTTTTTCTTCTACCGAACTCTCTCACGCAGCAATCAATGGTTCTGTTCTGACCGTTACGTCCAGCTAATTATGATTATCTAAGTTGGTTATTTTATTTATCTTTCATCCTACCGGTTCAAATTATCTCATTCTTAACGAATAATAATCAGCGATCGAGTATATGGTACCTTGGTATTCAAACAAGGTCAGAAAGTAGGGGGGAAAAAAATTTGTGAACAAAATTGATGATAGGTTGAACGAGTAGTCGCATCAAACGCAGCATATGTACATACATACAATTAATTGCATATTACGTTTCGATTTGTCATAAGCATATTTATTGTAACGAAAATCTCTAAACACCGTAGTTATACCAGGCAACTTTCTGCATTTGTTGATCATTCAACTAATCACAGTAAGGGGTTGTTATTGTTATCGTTGATGTTGCCATTATTATCGTTGTTGTCGTTGTTGTATTATACGCCTATTAATCTAGATACATATTATGGTCGCATGAATTTACTCAGATGCAGCTTTGACTAAGTAAATTGGTGAACGAAAACGAAATTCGAGTCTTATCGTGGTGGTAATAAGTGTCTTAGAAAAAAAGAAATGGTAAATAGTTGTAAAAACAAATAATATCGGACAAAATAGATATATGCAATAAAAGTTCGAAATCGAAAATTATGTTGCTTCCAATTTTGGCCTGACGGATATAAACATTTATTATTAAACAATGAGCCTGACGTGCATGTCAGTGACAAATAATGATGTGAATAATCAACCATAGGAAGGAACAAAATTTCACTAGTATTATGTCTGAAATATTATCTATCGTAATAATCATAAATCTATAGGTATACAACAGGGTATGAATTTACATTACATTTCATTTACATACGGTAGGCAATTACTGCCGGATGATTGTGTAGCGCCTAATCGCAGGCAAGCCTACGGTACCGCTGCAGCTGTATGCTCACGACCCTTACAACCACTTATCACGCAAACTTATATAACCTGTAAACACTATTTACTATTAATAATTGAACAATTAAGAGACTGTGGATATAAATTTTTTGCGGTTTAGGTTCGGTTAATTGTTGGCTTGTTATTTTTACACAAATTATATGGTCGTCATAAATTTAGCCGTGTGTCATGTGCTCGACTTTGCACAACACTCGGTACTTTTGCCGCGTTTAATTAGCTATGCTATTTATTATTTCTTCCGCACGTTGTTGGGCATTCGTCTGCGTGTACCCTACGCTTTAATACTTCGTTACAAGTATACGTGTTCTGTGTCATTTCCCGGGCAAAAAGAATAATACAGGTTAAATAATAACCTCTCAAGATTTCACGGCAAAATTCTGTGGCATTACACCTCTCCTCCGTATCAAGTGATTGCGAAAATTTCGGGATAACGCAACGATCGTGAATATAATAATGTTCACCAATCGTGCCTCTAATTATCGCTACGTGTAAATAACAATATGGGTAGATATACTGGGTAATACGCAGGAAGAATACAAGTCGAGCGGTTACTCGTGTTGAACGATAACTCCAGAATCATTGGAACTTGAAGAAAATAAGAAAATCAAGATTACAAATTCTTGTAACAGAGAAGACCCATAAGTCCGATCAGAACTATAGGTATCGTGATGTCGGATAATTAGGTATGTATGTACGTTGACGAATTATGGTTTAATCCAGTGTCGCTGCAGCCCTGAAATGGTTTCTAGGCCGCTTCGGTACCTCAATTGTAACCGGGAACGCCGCTATTAACGAACAATCCAGTTGGTGTCTGATGCTGGGAGGTTGGATTCGGGCGGCTACGTTCCGCTCGTTCCGCTCATACCGAGTGGTCAAAATGCAGCCTCGTCGGTGATCAACACGAATTTCTCCGTATGAGCCATTTGACTGCGAGTTTTATTTGTAATTGTGACGGAAAGTTTGACGGAACATTGGAATAATTAGTTCCGAGGTGAACATTTACATGCAGAAGGGTTGATATTACTTTTTGCACCTGTAGTGCGAATTGTATGGCAGGGTGTTTCTCTCATACGGAATGAGAAACAGGTAGAAATTAAGCAAGGGAACCCCAACTGACGGCGGTTTGGAAACTCAACAACTGCGTGCCGGGAATTCGAACAAGATATCAGTTGATCGCATCCCGTGCCAATTTTTCCTACCCATACGAAAGTGTGATTTGTATTTACAGAAACACCCGTTGTACAGAAATATGTTCCCCCGGCCAACGGAACTCGTGGCTGCAGCAGGAGGAACGGAGTGGAGCCGAGTGAACACAAGCATCGCCGAAGTCGGTGTGGCTAAGGCATCGGCACGTTGACCTTAGGGTACGTGCACACCGGTGAGCGGTCGCCTGCGGACGCGGGAACTCGTCGATACTGGGTTAGAAAAGCTACGCATGCAAAACGTGAACGATAAAAGTAAGCAAAGCAAGCGATCGTCGGTGTGCGGACCCCCTAAAGCATCGTGATTCGCTCTTCATTTGTGCTGTACCATAAGCCTGGTTGTCGGGCTGTCACTAGGGACTTGATCGGAACCGTGTATCCGGGTAATAACCGGCTCCCGGGCGCTACTGCGTGTGCGTGGATGTACACCGTACGCACGCACAAACGGACAAACGCACGTACAACAATAATATGGACTAAATATCCATGCGTAGCCGGGCTTGACAACTTTTACCGCAAAGAGGCAGATCGAAGGTATCGTAACAATTTGACGCTGAAGTTGAAAACACAAAGGCGTATAATTTTCGAGCCAATTCTTAGACGGCGTGTAGAGCGGCAACGGCGGACTCTGGCAGCGTTTTTGGTTTTCGGCTGCGTGAGCCGAGTCGGAGCGGAGCAGGGCGGCGTGGTTCGGCACCGAGGGGTCCGCAAATTGCAGAGCGCAGTACGGAACGGCAGAAGTTGCGTCTCAGTCTCGCAGTACGGCGTCAACCGCGAACGGCGATGGGTGTGTCGAGTGCGGATGTTTATTACGACGGCTCGCGAGCCTTCACGTGGCTCGCCGACCTGGCCGGCCTCCCGATTGACCAGGTAAGCCGAAGCCGGCCCTACATTAAAACTTACAGCCCCTATCGATCCTCCCTCGCTTTCTCTCGCGTGTTAAATTCAAACAGAGTTGACACTGACAGCTTGTCGAGCGGCACGGCAGTCTCCGCTCCGCTTTTATCGCGCGTCTGCCTAGGTTACACTGCATGTGGGTAAGAGTTGCATACATATATCAATCGATCGGGGGATGACAATTGCGTGTCGCTGCGGCTGCTCCGCGTGCTGGGAATATATCCATTCGCAGGCATATTATCGCCTGCCGTTACTGACAGTGAGAGTGGACGGGGGACGCGCGTGGGCGTGGGCAAGCCTAACCGGTGTTTATGCACTTCTGTGCACCAAACAATCACGGCGAATCAGCACGTAATTATCACGCTTCCAATGAAACGAACGAGGGATCTCTCAGGGTTACGTCTCGGACGATGTCTAACGGAGGAAATCATTCTGCGCAACTGAGCAATTAAGCGTGAAAACGGGTTTGGGGTGTATTTCGATCGAGACCGATTGACGGAAGTACTTGAGTGTTTTATTAATCAAACGATACAAGCACACGCCCTCTTGCACTACGTCTATACTATACCTAAATATATGTATCAGCGGCAATGATATCATGCAATATTTATAATCGCTTTCATCATTGCTCGTACACGTTGAATCGAAAACGTATCTGATCTCTGATCTATGCAGAGAGCGGCGTCATATCCACCGTTATAGCCCGTAGACTATACATATTGTAATGCACGATGCTACCGCTGATATTACATGGAGATCGTTCAAGGCTCATACTTTTATGGTTGTGTTTTGATATTTCAATTGAATGCCACTGCTGCTTTTATTTTATATTGTTGATAGTATTTTGCTATTGTTATTGCTGTTCCAGATGTTGAAATGTATGAATTATCGTCATGCGTATTAAATGCGTACGGGAGAAACCTCGCCACCTGAATTGCGCACATTGTTATAAGCGCGATTAATTAAAATGTCTTGCTCGCGTACAGTTAAGGAAAAAAGGAAAAATAGAAGAAAAAAAAAAAAAAAAACAAAGCAAAAAACCAGAGAGAGAAAGGAACGTTTCGTCGAGTTAGAAAGTACCGTAAAGTATTTATTGAAGAAATGTTTTAATGAAATGCAGCAAATTTAAGAAGGATGAAAAATACTTATGTAGAAAAGGGCAATGCGCACTTGTGCGCCGCTGGAAAATTCGCATCAAAATTTACGAATTTCATGCAGCAAGAAAGGTCACAGAAGACACGGTTTAGGAAGAAGCAGCTCGAAAAGCTACAGGTGTAATAAAGTACGCGTATAAGAACGAAATCAAGCGTGCATAAGCCCGCGCGCGCCTGTGTGTGTGTGTGTGTGTGTGTGTGTGTATGTTTGTTTGTTTGTTTGTTTGTTTGTTTGTTTGTGTTTGCGCCTCCTCAGACGCCGTAGCAGCCGAAGAACGCAGGGTAACCAACAGGTGTTCGATTTCAATGACTGGCGTGAATTCATGAACTGCGTTACTACATGCTATGCGGTATTTGCTTCGTTTTTTCCCGCGCAATTTCTGCCTGCGTTGGCACATCGTCGGTCTCTCCCAAATTGTAGTCTTTCAATTTTGCTCATTTTTAGTTATAGAACCTATTCCAAACATATGTGCAAACGGTTGCATATCCGATCCTAGAATTGAAATTAAAATTAGTCAAACGTCAGCTGCATTTTTTCTGTTTTTGCTTCCGATACTATCAAGCACAAGCGTCGAAACGACGTCGACTCGCATGGACGCATGGTTAAAAAGAAACTTCCCGAAATAAGTGTTGAAGGAGAGAAAGAAAATGTACTAACAAGCTGAACAAGCCATCACTTTTTCGGTGCTGTTCTTTTCCTTTTTTCTCCCTTATGTACGTACCTTATATAAGTAACATATAAGGGTGTTTTAGAATAAAAAAATTTGCAATATAAATTGACAGCCTTTAAAAAGTTTGTTTGGCTTGAAAGAAAGATCCTGGACAAAGATGAGAGTGTTCAACGTGTTGTCGAAGGTCCTCCTTACATGATGTTGCATTGTTTTTCATATTGTTTTAAAATTCATTTTGAATTCAGTATGAAACACGTTGTAGCACTTCAATTAGGTACTATTCCTTTCCTGAAATTTATATTCTACCCAAAGATCACGATCCGCAACATAACGACGTATTGAACGGTAATTTTGTTTTCCTAAATTAAAAATTCGTACTAAATTATAACTATTTTATAAGATTGAATTAATAGAAAAAAATCGTCATATACGCTTCTCGAACATCAACTGGAGATTTAATTTTAAAAGTCTGAGTCTTTTCTACTATGTAAATTGATATTTTTTTTAGGATTTAACGAATGAAAGAAATATTTTGTCCACTACTCTTCATAAATTCAAAACTATATAAAAAAAAAAGTGAAAAATCAAAAGCTCATCTTTTTCCAGAATCTTTCCGTCAACCCATAGAAATTTTTTATGGGATATTACTTTGGAAAATCGCAAAGAATTTTTTTTTTGTAGCACCC
This sequence comes from Neodiprion pinetum, assembly GCF_021155775.2. Taxonomy (NCBI): domain Eukaryota; kingdom Metazoa; phylum Arthropoda; class Insecta; order Hymenoptera; family Diprionidae; genus Neodiprion; species Neodiprion pinetum. The sequence goes on from NC_060235.2 coordinate 240,844, forward strand.
TAACGTAACACGTAGCTGGCCGGCTGACATCAGGTTAATCTAAGATACGTGTACAAGAACAATAAAATGATGAACCACCTAGCTGCTGATAATAGTCGTCGGGAATGAATTAACAATTGTCGCAGGCCATTGTGCAGAGATCTATGTAGAGATCACTTATGCATATATCCGTGCTGCATCACAAGTATGTCGTTATGCATTCTACACACGTCTGTATTAGCAATCCATTAGGCTGCTTCAAGACTGCAGATATCCATGTAGGACGAACCGCGCATTTCCATAACCATTTCGCACATTTATATACATCACAGTATTAAGCGCAGCTCCCGCCATATACTTGGACCAACAAAATATTGTTAATAACGATAAAATTGTGTTGAAAACAGTATGATCGATAATGTATCGTTATGTGTGTCTCCGCTGTTCTTATTGTACTCAGATTTTGAATTTTTCTTTTATTTTTGCAGCATCTTTGCATTTGTATACTATATACACGGTACAAACCCCGAAGCGATGATAAACTCTGCCTTCAGCTTACCGTTGCGTTTATTCGCGAACGATTCCCGATCTCTGCCGTCAGAGCTATTCTGCAGTAGGCGTTTGTCTTGTACTCATAATCCTTATGCTGCTCGTTTTACGTGCAATCTAAGGTTATTCACACGCTCTGTGATACGTTATAATTAATGTACAATGTATTATACATTATAAGTAGAAGGATAGCGTGTGATACTGCAAAAACACGGCATGTTAAATTAATCAGCTGTGAGCAGCGATGTATATTACCAAAAATTTTACTACCTCTATGTGATATAGCCGAGCCTTAAAAATTTACATTCACGGTATTATGTCAAACGTGCCTGGAACTCCACATACTTGAATTGTGCAATTTTCAGTGTTACCCCTTCGTTGATATCAGTGATTATAAACTATATCTTATACCATACAACCTGAACTGCACGGAAGTGCCATCTAATAATAATTTACGCCGTTTTTTTTTTCTCCATTATTGCGCCGCATGTGTTTTCAACTGTTCTGTTTCTGTTATAACAACGTAGATGAACTTCCTGGTGACGCAATTCTCAGCACTGGGACTAGCTGCCTTGTTGAGGTCTTCGCTGAGCCCACGAGCCGTTAGTCCCGCCACAAGGCATGCCTTCGGCTTGGTTCTCGGCCTCTTCTTTGGTTACTTCAGTTTCGGCAAGTAAGCCAATTAACACCGTCTCTGGTTGGCATTTAAAACCATTTCTTTTTTTTTTTTTTCATTTTTTTCTTACTTTCTTGCTTCCTCTGTCTCATTCATTCCTTCATTCATGTTCCTTGCAGTCTGTTTTTCTGTCTCGAATAAATTACTGTAAGTATACTCCAAGGATAGAGAATCTTTGAGAATTCACAGAGTTTCACATTATTCATTAAAGACTTGGGCTGATCGTTCTTTGGATTTACCGGTCCATGAACTTCGTTGTGCATTGTTTATATAAAACCTCAAGTAATTGATACTTATCCGTTCACGTTGATGGATTGAATTTTGATAAAACAAACAACTGAAAACGTACAAATGATAAGATATGTATGTACTGATAATGACGAGGGATTAAAGAATCATGTTTAACGAAAAAACATAAATCACTTTCAGGCATGCGGTGCATTTGGCGGGACTTCCGGCTCTCTGCTACGTCGTCATGCGGACTCATAATCCTCGCAGTGTGCAAAGGTTAATATTTTATGCATCTAGAATATATAAAAGAACCTTATGTGAATTATGCAGGTGTACCAATTTACCATAATAACTATAAGCGTTAAAATAAGTTGCATGTAATAAGTTGATAATAAGGTCTCGTAAATTGCCTCATAATTTCTGGTAAAATTTGGTTTCGCGCAGTGCAAGAAATGTTAGACAAAGATACGAAAATGTGCAGGAAAATGCAGCGAACGCGAGAACTCGGAATGTAAAAAATTAGTCGCACAAAGATGTAAAGTAATCACGGAGTGTATTGAACGAAATCAGAAAATGGATGGGCTTAAAATTTATCCATAGTTTGCAAGTTTTATGAAAATATTTTTACAGATCCATTCACGATTTAAACAATTTCACTCGGCACTGAAATTTGAGAGGTTGAGGAAAAATGATTATTTCTTGATTACAGGGCTGTCCTTTTCGTCGCACTTCTTTATCTCTCCTGCATACATTTTCACCGCCAAGTATACGACTACGGTTCTTACACCCTAGACATAACAGGTATGTTGTTATACGCATAATGCGTTCACGCAATACACACTCAGTCGGCACGAGCGATGCTCCGGTAAATTATAGGATCAGATCCTTGTTGGCCACGCATCCTGCGCATCGGACCAATTAACGGATCGCATATATTGCACACACCCGTCCGCGCAGCTTGGCAAATATCACTATTTAATGTATTGAAAGTGGCGTGTGTACCTAATGCGACTTATAATGCAATTGCGTGACAGGTCCGCTGATGGTGATAACACAAAAGGTAACGAGCCTTGCCTACAGCGTCCACGACGGAATGACACGCAAGGAAGAGGAACTCACTCCCTCGCAGCGATATCACGCCGTCAAGTGAGTTGCGAAAATTATCGAGTACACGTATACGTTGGCAAGCGGTTATTTACTCGTTGTCCCACTCACCCAGCTGTTAGTAACAAGTTGTCGTCTTATGTATGCCTACCTTGTACCCATAGATTATATCTATGTTATACCTACATGCAGCGCATGGAATGTGAATGCATGCCAGCTGGTCGGGTAGCAAAGGTAGGGGCACTGTTAGACGAGTCATGGAAATGTATTGCTTTTCATTCAGTACATCATTATCATCTGTATTGTTGTATGTATATTCCTTTTATTTTTATCCTATCCGACCAATAATTGAATATTCTAATTAAACCGGAACAATGCCTGTTTTATTCTGAATTAATTATTACGAAATTGTAACAGCGTTGCTCGATTTAAACGCATTGTCTACAGTTTTTTCGCAGACTTCAAAGTCGGATGCGTCGGTTATATGTGTATAATAGACGTGTTCATACGTGCAACGCTCCTAATTCATGATTCATGAATGTCGACACGAGCCTGACCCCTTTCCTTGAACTTGTTTCGATTAAATTTGGTTACATACAAGCACCTCCTCGATTTCTGCAGTCGGCAGGACAGAAATTGTGAATGAGAATCACGTACCGTGTATAATAACAGTAACCGGAGAAGACGAAGATAAACATGAGACCATGTGGTAAGAAAACATGAATAAATCGCGGGAAATGAAATACTGTTAGCTCTAAATACATTGTGTAAACCGACGAGAATCGAGAAGTAATTTGTGCTATGCAAACCGAATGCTATTCATTGTATTTCTAATTTTACTTTCATTCTCCGGCAAAGTCTACATGTATTGCGATGACTGTACCATACGAGTCATTGTCTCTGACACGGTCCTTGTCCAGACAATCTGGTTAACTATACTACAAACTCTGAATCCCTCCTTCAATTTTACGGAAATCCAATTCAAATACAATGTGTATTTTTGTGTTTTCAGAAAAATGCCGACGGCCCTTGAGTATTTCGCTTACGTATTACACTTTCAAGCGTTGATGGCTGGTCCGGTGATTTTCTACCGCGACTACATTGATTTTATCGGAGGTCACAACATTTATGGCTCAAAAACATTAGCAGTGAGAAATTGATTCTTTCGGATTCTACATACTTGTTTTCGCAACGAAATTTCCGTCCAATAGTCACTCTTTCTAATTTTACATTTTTTTTTCTTTCTCAGGGCTACACGGACAAGAATTTGAACAGTAACGAGATCGTCTTGGAACCTTCGCCACGTTTAGTTGTGGTAAAGAAGGTTCTCGCCAGCTGTATTTGTGCTGTAATATTTGTCTCTTTCATACCATCGTTTCCGATACAAAAAATCAAAGGTTGGCACGGTCAATTTCTATGTCACCGCGTTTCTTATGCGTGTCGTTTGTTGATAAATCTCGTCAAAAAAAAAAAAAAAAACTTCTTTTCTCTCCAGAGGATGACTTTATTGAGAATACGACCCTCGGTTACAAGGTGGGCTTTCTCATGGTGTCCACGATGCTTGTTCGCTTCAAGTACTATCACGCGTGGCTCTTTGCTGACGCCATATGCAACAATTCGGGCCTCGGCTTCAATGGTTACAATGTCGACGGCACCGCGCGCTGGGACCTGATTTCGAACGTCAACGTACTTAAGTTCGAAGTTCGTACACCAGACATTTTCATTTTATCCTTCGTTCATTTTGATAAAGTTTTTATCCCCAACCTTATGTTTTACATTGTATTCAAAAAGTACACATTTTCTCAACAACGTGTAAACAGACCGCGCTTAGCCTGAGGGACAGCATAGAGCAGTGGAACAAGGGTACCAATCGGTGGCTACGCATGATCGTTTACGAAAGGATCAAAACACACAGCACCATCCTCACCTACGCATTGTCCGCTCTATGGCACGGTTTTTATCCTGGCTACTACCTCACTTTCGCTGGAGGGGCGTTATTCACCTTCGCAGCGCGATCCGTAAGTCACAAAAAAGAGAAAAGTTTTCCAGCCTTATTATGACCAGTTAAGGAAATATTTAAGCTCCCACCATTTACTAACTCAACAGGGTGGGTATTCGAATTCATTAAAAGCGTATAACCATTACAATTGTAGAAGAGTTACAGATGGTCTCTACGTAGCCTAATTTTCGCAGAATTTCTTTTGCCCGTAATGCGTGCGAAATGGCAGCGTTTTAAAATTTTTCGATGAAAATTTCGGTATTTTCTTGTTCAGTGAAGTTTCTTTAAGCTGTATTACATGCAGAATTTGGATATTTATGTAGGTATACTTTGTAATGTAACGGTAAATAATTGTAAGTTTAAAAGTGTGGATTGTACGAAAATATTAGCAGGTTATTAATTGCTATTCACATTTCGTTGATTATTCGAATTCTTACCCAGATACGGCGTCACGTTCGACCTTACTTCCTCGGATCGAATGCTTCCAAGCTGTTTTACGATACGCTTACTTTCGTCACAACTCGAGTTTTCATGGCTTACGTCACCTTCAGCTTCATTCTACTCGAGTTCTACCCCAGTATTAGACTGTATCTGTAAGTTGAGTGGACCGTCCCATATGCTCAATTTCTCACGGTATCGTTCTATGGAAATTGTTCATCTGTTCACTTGTTCATTGATTTTTTCTACACAGACACATGTACCTTGCCCCGCACATTTCGGCACTGGCAGTTCTAATTCTTTTGCCGAAATTGTCGGGGCTAATGCGGCATCAGAAGATTACCACTGCTGCCGCTGCAGCTGCAGCCCCGGACATTTCTACAAAAAAACATATTTCGAATGGTCACGGCGGGCCGGTTACTGAGCGCATGGCTCACGTTGCCCACCTTGCACAAAAGGCTCAGTGAATCGATTATTGCACAAAGCTGGACAACTGTAATTCTAATCTACGTATAATACCTACTGCTAATCATAAGTTTTATATAAAGCAACAAATATTTTTATGGATATATTAATAAAAATTACAACATATTGTATACATCCGTGTTCGTAAGCGCTGAGCTTAGAGGGTAGAGATCAGGTGCGCGCAACTGGGATCTATCTCAGGTTCATGGTGAGAAAAAAAGGATGAGTGGAAAAAGGGGAAAAAGAAGTGGAGAGACAAATTCAGTACGGTGCAACCATTGTGATACAACAATTTCGAAAATTTATTTTTATACCGAGCGTTTTTGCACAAATTTACAGAGCCCTCCAAATCGACAGTATTTACTTGTGTCAATAATTGGGGTATTCGGCGCTGTGAGCGTGTGAGCGAACCACAGAATTCTCTACAGATTCGAGATAGTTTTTTTAATTACTGACTGACTATTTGTTTTTATATTCTTTTTTTTTTATCTCTTGTCATTGATAAGATTAGAGATAGCCGAATGTTTAAATTATATAACGTGTATGATGTATGTTCTTTCAATATGAAATGTGGGTGGGGTGCATTTGATTGAAACAATGTATTGTTTCGTAAAAATGTGAGCATTTTTAACTTGGAAGATTTGTAAATTTGCGTAATTTCAATTTGTTCCCCTCCCCCTTTTTTTGGTTACCCCCATTCGTACCTATATACACATTATGACTGATTCGTATTGTATTAAGCTATGTAGCAGATACGTACATACGTACATATGTTTGTATAATTTGAATACTTTTTATAAATATTTGTATCTAAAAAGAAAAAAATCCCAACAAATACTTGATCTCACTATTGAGTGGAGAAGAGCGTGGTTTTTTGTATTGCTTTATTTTGTTTCATTAAAATTTTATTATTATTCATCGTATCTCACAATTATCAGCCTGATAATCGTTGTGCATTTTAATCGTACGTAATCCTATTTGGACGTACGTGTAATAATATCTGCAATATACTAGATTGGTCATATTTCATCGTAAGCTTTGAAAGATTCTTTTTCTGTGTTTTCTCGTAAGGCGAGCCAGAAATGCAATATTCAAAGCGTTATCGACGAATTATCACTATAGTATGTATATCGACATGATGACAACGACTGATATAATTGAATAATGTAAAAATTCACTCGCATGTTAAATAGTACCCATAAAGTTTCCTAAAGCATGAACATGCCCCGCCGACGTCATTACATATCAACCATCGGGCATTTATATTTTTCCAAAATTATTAAAATTTAACAATTTGAGACATTTATTAGCGACCCGCTGACATGGGTGTGTACACACCATATTATGTTAATGTATGTATAGGTATTGTTACACAGTGAAGTATTGTTTGTGTAGTAAATTCGTATCTATGCTAATTTTATGTAAATAATTATTTGTTATTGACATGAACGCTTTGAAGACTACGTGATTCTATGAGAATTCGATATAACGATTTCCTAGCTTAATTGCAAAGGTCATCGACAAAGTTGGACGAAATTTCACAACTTTAATTTGCTATTTTACATTTTCAAACGTAGACGAAAGTTTCCGCAAAAATTTGCTAGAAATTAGCGAAATTCAAGTTATGCACCTAATATTTGTAACCTTGAGATAATAATTTTTCTTTTTCTTTCGAAAAGTCAACTCTATTTACGAAATGAAGACTTAGACTTACAAAACTGCATACTTGATGTTTAATAAGTGGGCAAGTAGAGTATAATTTTCCTCCGGTTGAACGGGATACCGACAGCACGAATGGATACTACGTTGCCTGGACGTTAGGCGCTGGATAGTTCCGGCATTCCGTGTAGGTTTGAGAATCGTTCGTTCCGACGGGTTCAATTCTCCGCGAAATTGGCATATAGGTAAAACGTATAGATCAAGCTAGCGTGATCGAGCTACAAATTTTTCGAATCGCAAAGGATTGCCCTGCATGGTTCAAACCTACGTAGTTCATTCTTACACGGCGTGGTTGGTAATCGCGAAAATGGCAGCGTAGAATGACTTTGGAGGTTAGTAGCGTCATTGTAACGGTACGAAGTTTAGAAAAATCAATTACATATTTCGGAAGTTTGATCGAAACATCGAAGCCGATCGCCGGACTTCAATCTTATTGTCGAATGAAAAGCAGTGTCTGAAAAGGTAATTCTTACCATTGGCGTAAAGGAAAAAATATTGTTATTAACAATGCAACGCATATATATACGAGTGATTGTTGAGAGAAATTCTGACCATTTTACAGTTTCGCATCCTATGTACTGACCCTTCTAATCTTTTAATTCCCCATACTTCGACCTTCAACGTTTCTAAATTATTTATAAATTGAGTTTTCGCTTTTCAAAAGATTCGATACTGTGGGCCCTTCGGTTTTTTGATCTTTCTATGTTTTTACCCTCACCATGTATAATGACCCTTTTCCGCGTTTGAGATACGTGTTACTTTGATATTTGGAGATACATATACGACAACGTCGAAATCGACCAGGGCACCCCCTTAATACGCGCGACAAGTATAGCAAGTCCATTGAGGACATAGCACTCACATTTTCACCCGACCTAGCTATCCCCCGCCTAACTGTCCGCCTGCGAACTAATCTCAGATCACTGACATCTTTATTCTCGTAGAGAGAAAACCGCGAGCGCGAAGTACAGTGTCTCGCGCATTAAAGTACGGGGACACCTGCGACAAGGAATTTTACAAACAATTTCGCAAGGTCAGGCCGATCGAAATTTTTTTGTTCGTTCTCTCTACTTTTAGCACGTGATGTGCAGTTGATAACTTTATACAGCCAGTCAGGAAGCGAATTCAATTCTGTATTATTTTTTCACCCGTTTTATGGAATCCCAATTGACGCAGGTATAATCAAATCCGTCGGCACACCACGCGTTAATTTTTTTTATTACTGCCTGCAGTTAAATCAACCGCTCTCGTCGGCGCGGCGCGACGCCTTGCGTACAACAATACTTGTGCAAACAAATTCACGCGTGGATCATCCGGCTTCTACGCTTGGGATATATAAAGATAACGAGCGCGTTCTAATCTTCTCGTATATTATATTTTTCTCAAGTTATGAAACAATGTCCACAAGCATTAGGGTTCGCGATAAGTAGTCGCTGTTAAGGATTCGAACATATTATCACGCATGGGACGAGAACAACATTGGACGAAGTACGTAACGCGATTGTCGAAGCGCATGGGTATCACAATTATTGACCGTTCATCCTATAACGAGCCGCAGAGTGTTTGAATAATCTGCAGCTATCGATGCAAATCTTTTATTGCCATGCAAAGTACAATATTGCAACAAGTTTCATTGACCATTGTCTATGTGCGAATATTAATAATTGCGAGGCAAAAACTTTCCCCGCTTCGAATCTTTCTATTGAATAAACTATTATTTGTAGTTTCCATTTTCCAAACGCGTAAAACGAAATCGTCTTCTTAAACCCGTTTTTAACCTGCTAGTGACCATGAAAGTTTAATTGCGAATGAATCCTTGATCGGAAGGGTAACAAATTTCGCACGTTTTCTGTTTTTGGAACAGTCGATTTCGCGTATCGATACCTCAATCAAGCTTCATACATTATAATTGAAATATTATGACATGACGCATTATGAGGATATATTACTGAAGATTTACACAAATTCTCGATGCTCGATATTGTCGGTAGACAATCGACTGAGCGATGCACTATCTGTTATACAATTAAGTCTTACAGGTAAACGTAACTATACTTCTCGGTACCTGAAACACGATTAATGCCGCCGGTGAAATTTTTTCAACGGGGCTTGCGTGGCCGCTAATTAAAAACGCGAATCTTAAGGCCTGCAGATGCTTGGCTTTAGCTGATAATAATTCTTTTCATGGCGCATTCGAATTGGGGTTCCTTCGCTGGGCATTCAAGCATGTATGTGAGCCAAGGCAACGGCAGCCGCGAAGTTTGGAATTGGTAATTAGTCATTATCGCGGTCCTCTCTGCTGTCTTTGATTTACAGAGGCATGGCATTGTAACTCGTATAGAACTGGGCTCGAAACGAGAAATAGTTAGCGTTAGATAATAATGTATGTACCTGGACGGTCTTGCGTTGTCGGTAAGAGTCGTCGATATTTTCGACTGCACATCACACGACGCTTGTAGACGCAAGTAAAAGTGCGACCGTAGTCATTTCGTGTCATTTCAATTGCTGCCAATTCGCTGACGTCTTTCACGTAGAATTGCGCACAAGTTGGAAGATTACAGGTTACACCTCTGCTATATCGCAATTTTATCGTCGAGTAAATACCGAAGGTTTATCCGATGGCAATTCATGTTGGCTCGGCTGCAAATGTCCCGACCAAGTTGCAACATTTTTTCATACGTGTTTAGATTTTTTATATATTCGCCATACCGTGTAACGACCGGACAATTTCTTTCGCAGAAGCGAGGCGAAGTGTTGAACACCTGTATCACCGTATAAATTGATGATACCGGTGCCCGTTGTTGCAGAAACCACTTAATATTATACATATATGTATCAGAAAATTCTTCGCACATTTGCTCGACGTACGAGTGCAATTTGTTCGTTATTCTACTGATTTGAAAATTAGTCACGTGTCCGGTTACCGGTACACAACAAAAGAACTCCTCTTCCTTCTCTAATTTCTGTTTCACATGCGTGTTCAGTCGAACATCAGTTCCACGTGCTATGGACATCGAAACAACACAGTCGTCTCTGCTCGCTCCGTTGGCGAGGACGAGGACCACCCTACACATGATGGTTGATTGCGTCCCATTCACGGAAGGAGACAAACCGCAGAAGCGCGTGCTCCTCGTGAGACCAAGAAGAAGAAGAAAAGGAAAACAACAGTACTCCGGTTCAACACGCGGTGAAACTTTCGTCTCCTCTTGCGAACGGGCCAGTTTACGGAATCGATCGGTGAGTACAAGTTCATCCACGCTTATAATCATGAAATGGCTAATTGTTCCAATTTCTGACCATCTAACGTTACAATTGTTCGCCGTTTAAAATATCGTTCACATACGCAAGTATAACACACGATGTTCATGAAAAGACTTTGAAACATGTTCATTAACGCAATATTATTGATTCTTCGTTCATGATCGCGATGTGTCCTTGCATACCAATTCACTGTAACGCGTTCTTAAACTCGATGCTCAAGAAGTGTTGCCCACTTGATGTTTGCCCGCGGCACAACTGCTAGGTTGTTTGTCATCCTCTCCGTGAGGCCGGACTCGATGCGGAGTGAGCTGGGTGTATTGGTCATTTAAATTCGAAAAGTAAGCACGCGCGTATAATCGGATGACAAATCGAAAAATATGCTATAATTGTTGCCCTGACGTATGATAATAATAATTACGTACGATATGATTGTATCCCAGCGCAGCGTGCGCTCGAAATTGGGGAGTATCCGCACGCTGTATGATTATGACAGTCCTATCCTACATTTGAAAATCTAGGCAAACATTAGTGAACCAGTGAATCCTGGTGCTGGGTGGTCGCTTAGGCCACCGAAAGATTAGAGATAGTACCTACAAGAGCCGCCATGCGGGTGCTGCTTATTGCTGGTGTGTTTGGTCATCCGTGTCTTAATTAAACCTTAATTAAACTGCCCCGGTTGAACCCCGTTAATTATGGATTATGTATCCGCCGAGAAACATATTATCACATCATACACGAAGTGAAAGGGTCATTTGAATCAATTGATACTCGTCTGATTCAACTAAATGCGGCGAACGCGATATACTTGCTTAATTAAACAAAATACCTTTGTTGCTCTAAAAAAATTAATTGAATTTAGTTGAATCAACTAAAAATTTGGTTAGACCGATAGATCTTGAGTCGACTCAAATAAATCTTAACTTCGCCGCCCGTGACCACAAATTCAGTTGATTCGATAACTTTTTTCATCTCGTTACAAATTCTGGTACTTGTTTCATTCCGAGGAGACCGAAAAAGTCTTGCTGGTGACATTAACGAGTCGTAGCGTCCGCATATATGGGGTTTCGTAATTTTGCCACTGCCACTCCGAGAAATAATACATAACGTTGATATACCTGCACGCGTTACAAAAAGGCTCCATCGTAAACTCGTCCCCGAGTATGTAATGTATGTACACATTAGAGAGATTAGCCTTCTTCTCGAGTCCTCGTCGACCAGGGCTGACGTGCATGCTTACAGCCGGTGCCTTGACATCGGCATACCGGCCACTCGGATTGCGAAATCCATCTTGTTTTCCTGTAAAGTACTTTTACGTTGGATTACGAGGACGAATCTTCAATTCGACATGGTTATGACTATCGAAAAATCATGCACTAATTACGCAGGTTACAAACGATTCATCAACAAAATGATTTCCATGCTGACAATGAATGATTTAGAGTGTAACTTTGCAACTTTCAGGAGGAAGAAATAACAAAGAAACGCAATTAAGGCAAAAGTGTCTGTCAACAAACTTTCTGATATAGAGGTTAATTTTTAAATTAGTTGAAATCTCTCACACACACACAAACACACACGCACACACACGCATTTTATTAATTTAATTTAATTAATGGCAAAGCTCGTGCGATCTTCTTATGCAACACGTGGGTACAATAGAATTTCGCAAGGTTACCAGATTATGGGTAGGTAATCTTGGAAAATGTGAGAACCAGGTAGGCTACGACTTCTCTGAGGATACAAGATATAATATTCGTAGTTATAGTATAAATAGTCTCAGTAGATGCGGTTAACCGTGGGAATGAATTTGTACGAAAGACTAGCTGTGGTCCTTCATCGCACATGCGATGTACCGCATGTATATAATATATACTCACAGGGTATCCACTTGACATGTGACAATCGTCTCTGGGAGCGGAATGTAATTTGACTATCGGGAAAAATTCAAATTTACGCTAATGAATTGCACGTGAAAGATGACGAGTGCAAGGAACGACAAGCTGGACATACGTTATTATGGTCAAGTAAAAGGGGTCGAATGTAATGTGTACTGCGTATCAGTGATTGTACAAAAGGGAAAATTGGCCGATGTACCGGCTATAATTGATCGTGTATGGAAGTTCGCGGCGCGGGCAAATTCCTAGACGTCGCCGGCCAAGCTTGTTTTCGCTTTACTTGGCTTGACTACATTTACTAAATTCGAACTATAGAAGTATAGAAAATAAAATATCACTCGAATACGCTGGTGATGAGTCGCTGCAAGCATATTGAGCAATAATTACACAACTGCTAAATTAAAATATTGCAGCATGAAAAAAATCTGTTCTTAATTTCTACGGGACTGCTGACAGAGAGAGAGAGAGAGAGAGAGAGAGAGAAGTCAAGGAAATTCTCTTTCTTTTCGCTGAAATCGCGGTTGAAAATTGGATTAATTTAATTCGTCGTCTGGCGCGTCGAGAAAGTCCGCCGAGATCTTGACTCGGTTCTTCTCGTTCGAATTCTTGGGATCCCGACGTAACATGCGGTGCGGTTGCATTTTTATGAGCTGGCGTGTGTTCCGCGTGTGTCGGCGATCGTTTGTTATTCAAAACGATAAAATTACTCAGTTACTGGCATCATCAATGATTATCCCACGTTATCTCTTTCGTAGATTGCGCTCTGTTGCGCAATTCTGAAATATTTGGAATGCGTGCTGTCGATCAACGAGGAATGAAGTAAAGTAACATCAACGGAACCGAGGTGATGCAGTGAAATAGACTAAAAACAATGACTGTACGTAGAACATTGCCTAATCGTAGCCACCTGAAGAATTTGACCATCCGTTGTCATATTGTCGAGCAAGTTTGCTTACCAGAATTCGGAAGAGAATCGACTGTAATCGGACTAAAAACGTTACTATTGATGATGAAATGATCTCGGTTTAGAAAATAATTCATGACGCAATGGATCTTTGTGCTGTAGCGAATGGAAAAAAAAATCAGATAAAAAAATTAATAACGAGGCTCCGGAGGAAGACATCTACTGGTCGTTAATCTTTGAGCGCGAATCGCAGAATAACAGATGAGAATTAACGTACGCAATAAAGTTCCCATATAAAAAGGTAGCGAATATTGCACGGCTATCCACACGTTACACAATTCAAATTACGTTGGAGTATGTGTAAGGTGAAGAAAAAAAATTATATAAAACGTTTCGTCTTATTGTTAGGCCGGATCTTGACGCCATACTCTGCAGTATTTTGCCTCGAATATGCAGTATGCTCTGGGCACAATAATATTTTTGAAACTTTTAAAAAACACCATTCAATAGGGATACAATGTTTTTGTAATATTTGAATAGATTTTTAATAGGTTCTAAAAACTTCTACGTATGACAGTGTTACAAGATTAGCTTGGAAATCTATCTCAAAAACATTTTCCAAATATATTTTGTAAAAATATTCAAACGTTAAATTGTTCTTGCGTCAACGCAAGAGACGTGATGTTGAAAAAATGTTTCGAATATTTCACGTTGCAACATGTGTGGGTATAGGTACATATTCTTCCGTACGCATTCAAGTCAGACGTTGGATTTGTATTTTATCATACGGCTAGCTGACATTTGCCATTTTGTCCGCGTATCACTCCTTGCGAAATAAACACTCACGTGTGCTAATGTAAACATGAAAATCTGTAAGAAATTATGAAAGTAAGAGATTCGTAGAAGCACCAATCGACCGTTAATAGTTATATTTACGTACCTACGTACCCTAATGACGACTGTAGATTGAATGTAGGTGATATAGTTGATGATAGTGACGATTCGGATACAAATCCGGGTGGTTAAAAATGTTGCTAAAGCCTGGTAAAATTTTTGAAAATCCGTTTCGTTCATTATGCTATACGATATATTCGCTGTATATGCCTCGATGTTTGTAGCGCACGTTAAGAGACGCGGCGGCAACCGAGAGAATGTGGATTCACGTGTTATGTAAAATCAGTACTAAAGTTTGTTTCCACTTACACAATCCCGCAGGATCGAAACAGCCGGCAATTTCAATCGTTGCATTTTAGCCATAACTACCATTCTTACGTAAAACTTATACCTATGTTTTTTCAATCTCATACGAGCTGTTTAAGAATCGACGTGTGACAGTGCGAATTGCGATTAGAACCGTACGTTGAGTCAATTAATCATTGCACCTATAGTAACCACACGCGTATTACACAGCTCGTTTAGAGGTTTAATGCATTAAAACTTGAAAGGAATATTTACGATGCGCAATTTTAGAATAATTTATCATCTTTCCGTTCTACCTATAGTAGAAATAACATCGTCACCTTGTCGGCTAATTAACTCACAATTTTAAGATATACCTACTCGGCATGGGTATAAACAGTGCATTGAATTAGTTTTGATAAATATTTTTTTAACCTCAAGCAAATTGCACGTGACAAAAACTTCATGCGGCTGCGGCATGTGCGACTAATAAAATTCCACTGGCACGCTGTATTATACACTCGACTGTGAAGCCTTGAGAAAGAAATTCGACCTTACATTTTACGCGAATTAAATACGGTGCGAAATCGAATTTGCACGATGAATACGTGACCATGTAACGTCATGTATATTCTTCTAGACAATGCTGCATTACTCGTACAACAGCTGTGTGTCGGCCAAACAGAGTGTGCCAAGATAATATATATATATATATATATTCGTATTTGCACGCGATCGCGTCAATTTCCGTTTATTTTTTTCCTACATTATACAAGACCCGATCATCGTAGTCGGCGGATTGTTTTTGACTCCGGTCTTTTTCACGGATATCGATCCAAAATTTACATACGTATCGAATTTCGCTTTACGTATTAGGTATAAACGACCGAAAATTAGGTATCGACAAATTTAGGCGACCGATCGTTTACAGTTGCGAAAGCTACACAAATTCCACAATGCGGCCGAAACCAGCGGCTCGTGAGAGTTCAGCTTATGGAAAGCGATAAACGGGATATGTATTACCTTTTGGTTCGTTAAACTCTAGAATTATTCACTGCCCTGTGAATCCGCTCATTAACGGACTACGGTAACCTTCTCAGTTAGACGTATCAAGAAGTTGAAAACAGGTTCCATTTTATTTGCAACAAGTTTGCGACAAGAGCGAACGCCCAACAAATAAAATCAACTGTATACTATGAAAAGTTGAAGGGAGCCTATAATTAATTGCCAAATAATTTTATTTGAAAACGAACAAAAATTATTGCGATTCAAAGCCCTCGATGGAATCGATTAATGAGGATGAAGTTAGCGACGTTACGGTAACGATGCGTGTTTAGGAAAAATCGTTACTTCGCACATTTAGGATTGTCTGAAATTTATTAAACCACGATGAACACAAAATTTATTCGTATATATTGAAAAGTCAAGCCTTGAAGATCATTCGGATATTGAACAATAATGATTTTTCCCCCCGATTTTTCCTTAAAAATTATGTACGACCCTCGTTGACCACGGTGACGATCCGAGGTAACGTATCACCTATCTCTTCGGATCTTGCGGCTTGGCAGCGTCCAGGGATTTCCCGACGAGGAAAAGAGTAGAAGAGGAACTAACAATAAGAAAAAAAGAACAAAACAGGAACGAGCGGTTGTTCCGAGCTGGGTCTTTCGATGCCGGGTTTTCCCAAGAATGGCTTTTGCATCGCTTCGGCATCCCGCCGGGGTGTTCCCGTCATATGCGAAGAAACCTTTTCTTTTTAATATTTGCCTGGTATAGTATACCCATCGGTACGGTAGCTGAAAAAGAATCGAGATTACTACGATAGCCAATGCATAGTTCAAGTATCCGCGGTTGATTTTCGCCAGTCACTGAACTCTGCCATTCTGCGAGCCCGTCTTCGAAAACTAATGGCTAGCAGAATTGTTCTCATGCAGTGATTTGTTACCGTTGAAAGGAATGTGAAAGGTTAATTTTACAACTTCGCTACGTACAGAAATCATCTTGTTGTTCGATTCTTTTTTCTACTTTATCCCCGTTGTTCGGTCCTTCTATTTTGTATGACGAATCTCGACGTGACTTACGAGGAGAACATCAGACGTGTCCACAACCGATTTCCCTGAAACTTCGTTCGGTGGAAGAGGGGGTCAAAATAAGCGGACACGTGTCTCGGCTTATCCGTCAACACTCAACCGTTTTCGAGAAACATAACGGTCAAAGTTTTACATAAAAAGTACCGGGTTTTGATTACGGGGCGCAAAAGTGTAAAGCCGCTGTGATACTGCTTCGATTGAACTCAATGCTCTATAACACGATACGGATATAAATAATGAATACGTACTGGTTTATCCGCACATATAATACAGCTAGTGAGCAAGTTCCCGAATTAATACACCGGGAAGTATATTGCATGTGCACACACTATATATATATTTATATACATATATACCTGGTTTATCGTTTATGTATCCATAATATGAAGAAACGTGAGGTAACTGTCCAAATTAAAAAAGCATACATTTATTATACCTATCTTTTTCAAGTAACGCTTGCACGGCTCTCGGATTATTCCCGGTGCATTCATTCTGATAATTGCTTGCTAGCTGTGCCTATCAGACGCGTAAATAAACCTGCACTTATTCATCACCTACATATACTTTTACCGTATTACTTAATTGTCCCACACCGCACGGTAAGATTCACGATGACGGGTTTTTCTTCTATCCTCGTTTAGGCGAACAAATTTTTCGATTTCAGTGTGAACGCCTCATTGAACATTGCAGTCAGGCAAGTTTTTTTTTCCCTGAAGTTTCGTGCGGTTTTCCCTCATAGTAATTATATCACGGAGTGATTGCACACTTTTGACAGAAAATATCCTTGTGCGGCACAATTGCGCTGGTTGCAAATTCCCCGCGGAAGAGGTAAGAACAAACGAAAATACCCGATGTTGCGGAAATTAATACCTGTATGTGGCGACGTAAGAGCAACGCTTCCGCAGTAGCTATAAATTTGAAGACTCGCAATAAACCCGTTCACCCTTTTACAACTCAAGTAAATATTTTCCTGTATTATTCACAGTTTCTAGGCCTCCAATTAGGCATAGCGCGTGCATTACGTATATGACTGATTGCGAATCTCTACGGAATGGGAGTATCGTATCTTGAATTTGAAATCAAGAGGGAATATTCTGATTTCCAAAAATCTGGAATAACTGTCAATCGCTAATTTTGAATCAGGAATATCAATTTCCTAATACGAAATTCATCTCTCTGCATTCGCGTTTCGTTTGAAAATCCGATACATCCTTCGAAGTTTCGAAGTAAGGTTGTTAAACGCCGCCAAGGTGGAATCAAAGGCGCGCAGTAATTACGCCGGGAAGGGAACCCGCTAATCTAAATTTACGCTCTGCAGTTTTTAGAAGCTCTTCAATGTCCTTGTCGGCGTCATGACCGAATGAATTTCAAGAATCGATCTACGTAATATCGCGTTCTCGGGACCGTCTACGATATCACAGGTACACACCTGTAACGGGCGTATGACGCGAGATATGTTCATCGCTAATTTGATGCAGCTGAATCGGGGGATCGTCCCTTCCGGGATTGCAAAAGCCGGTTTTCATGGCTGCCCGAACCGCCCTTGAGAACTTCCGTTCAAAAGCTTGCAACGCGCTGCGTGCATCCTGCCCTCGATTCCAAAAATTACAGAAAATTCTTCGGCTCGTTGTCAATCGATGTCAGTACGTATTTTGTATACGTGCCATGCGGTCCTACGTAAGCTGTAAGAATTGCGTATATTGTTTTACGCACGTGTCTGCATCGTGATATTATAAAGTGAAAGGTTGCGGCACGATGGACTGGAACAACAACAGAGTTCACTGTGAAATGTTTGAGGTGTACGTAGGACATAATACCTGTAATTCAAGTTTCCTCTGCAGGATATGAAGTGCGCGTGGCCTTCTTCTTTTCCGAATAAAAGTGTTTCGCGTCTTACGTCGTGACTGCCATGCGCTGTATATACACATATAGGTGTACATTATCCTGATCTGAGAATTGCAAATACATTCACGTACCACGCGATTTGAACGTGCTGAAATGATGAAAAACAAAATTTTCGTTCAATAATGCAACTTCTTGTGGGATGAAAACGATAACTTCTTACCAGAAATTTTAGGCTTCAAATTTGCTTTTTTATTGTTAGGATCTGCCCAGATTCTATATGCGGTATCTGCGATAATTTGTTTATTCCGAAATGAGAAATACGATCTGTCTATTTTGCGTATTAGATTTTTGAAATATGCAAATACTCCAATTGCGATCTGGAATCTCTGGCAAGTAATAAAGGTAATTTGCATAAGCAGGTGGTTATTTTCGCCATATGCTGATTCGAGAAATTCGCAAATTCCTCGATGATGCAGGCAAACCAAGCGGTTGAAATAGACTTTTTTTGGATCCAGTTGAGGTAATATCGCAGTCTATATAATGCTACATATAAGGAGGTTTACGATACGTATAGCACAAATATTACAATACCTGCTTATTATCTAAGGATTTTATGTACGGCGACGTCACGGAGATCCGGCTTCGTAAACGATGCCTCATACGTGCCTGCCTGGATCAATCGACCGGATCGCTACAGACGAATAAGAAGGAAGCGTGCACAGTCCGCTGTCGGAAATTAAATTAAATAAATTAAAAAATAAATTAAAAGTTCGTTCTTAAAATAGAATTATCAAATCGAATTCCGTCTACCCCGGGCAGCGGTTTAGACTCGCTGCACTCGCGGTGGTAATAACTATTCCGGTTTCTAAACCTAACGACATTTTTATCTGTTATATTTGTGCATATTTTTTGCTTATAGTTAAATTTATCTCCTACCAGTCTTATGCTCGTTATTAACAATCATGTATACGTTCGACCGCATTCACAGCTCCGCGAACAAAAATTTGTGGGTGTTTTGCGCTAAAGTGAAAGAAATGAAAATAAAAATAAATGGTCAAAAATACAAGTCAAGTTGAAAAGAAAATTCTCAGGAGAGAATGAAACGAATGATCGAACCCTCCGGGACCCGAGTCGCACTGCGTGAACTTTAAATTAATCTTCTCGCTTCCGTAGAGCCAATTACGTGTGGGGCCGGTATACCTGTATAATATACACCGGCACGTAACGCGTTGAGGATGAATCCTGGAATCGTTCAACATCGCGCGTAGGTATTGCGGAATCCCCGATGACGTCTTCGGGGTCCGGTAGCTCATCGAGACCTGTCCGTGCAGCTCGGAGAGCGTGTGGGGTGCGTTTGACCTCCGATCGAGTCTTGTGCGTACATACATAGAGACGGGAGCTGCGGACTGGCCGTCAGTTCTTCGTAGAGACCCGGTCTTTCGGCATCGACACCTCCACTCAAGGCACTCGTCGATTTTTCCCCTCAGGGAGTAGTCGCGATTAATCGGTTTCCTCGAGCTCCGCTATCAGCAACGCGGCAGAGTCGGGGGATTAACCCGCGGTGCAGTGCCAAATACTGGGAGAAGTTTTCAACATCCGTTCGATTCATCAAGTTCGTCAAGTTCGATTCTCGGTGATATTGCGCCTTGCATCAATTAAAGGAATACTTCGAAAGAAGAAACCAACGGCAAATTTGGTACGGGGTTTGTTGCCATTGCATTTTTTTTTTTTTTTCTACCGGATAACAATGGTATATTGACCATATTATGTTGCATGCAACTGAAAAGAGGGACGATACTGTGAAATAATTGAATTCTGCCTTGTTGCCTCTTTCGCCCCTCTGAGAAATAATTCTTCGTCAAGTAAACGGAACCGAGAGTGATGAATAAGTGAACTTGGGAAATAGGGAATCGTGCAGATTACTTTTTGTAATATCAAATTTCAAATCTCAGGACCTCGTCTTCAGAATCGGAGGGTACGATTTAATCTGGATATAAGAATTCTAAAACCCGTTATTTAGGACCAACTCTTTCAACAGAAAATCTAGCGGATCTTTTCGCATTAAGTGACGGAAAATTGAAACCAGTCAGACTAGTTTGTTCATTCATAGCCAACTATCTTCATCGTTTTGCGATTGGGATTATAAGAAATCAAATAAAACGCGATTAGAACTCGACCGATTCTATATATTTCCCCAATTGGCAAAGTCAACTCGCACGCGATGTTCCGTCTATTCGGAGACGGAGCAACGACGGTGATGAAACGGCAGCAAAATAACGTGTCGGCTACCCGCTTACTTAAAGCGAAATAGGAGGGATATAAACGCTCGAGATTCGCAAGTGCTCGTTTAATTGGATGTTGTAAAAGTTGTTCACGTTACGGCGAGCAAATATAGGTGATATTTTACTTCGTCTGTCATGTTTTCTTCTTTTCGATTCTGCGTCGTTGTGGAATTTTTGTACATGCGGTAAGCCCGTTTATGGATATGTACATGTACCTATACACTATCGAATACTGTTATACAGAATAAAATTGAAGCAGCGACCGACTGCGTGTTAGAAAGTTTTGAAACAAACGGACGGTTGATCGGGAGTGAGAAATAAAGACAAGAATAAATAAAAATCATTGGTATACACGCGGTGAGTAGTAGATTTAATTGAGCCATAGCCGCGGGATGAAATAAAAAATAAACGTTACAAACAAGGAGAACCTTACTTGGAGGCGGTATGAAGACTTCATTAGTCGATCAATACCTTCGTTTTCACACATGATCCACGTAATCGGGCGACAATTAACGCGCTTTGTTACACAATCTTTCCTGTCCAAATAATGAGTCCGTCTATCTTTCAGCACGCTAAGCATGACGCCCGAATTGAAGTCTTTGAATCTCATAACGGAATCACATTTCTATCAAAAGTTGAGCATTGTGAAGGAATTGACTGACTTGAGTGATATTAACCCGTTGCCCTGCTTTGACGAGTCTGACTGTTGATACAAATTTTGTACCAAAGGATGGGGGTCAAAATTTGAAAGGGTCGATATTTCGAACTGCCGATGTATCGAAATTTCAAACATGCGAAAATAAAACAACGAAAGATAAACTGTTCGAAATGTTGACAATGATTAGAATGACTACTAATCAGTGACACTTTCGAAAATCTAGATTTCGAACAATTTTGTATCGCAGCTGGTTGTGTATCAACACAATTTCTTTAATATAAATAGTCTTATTTTATTCTATATATTCTCTTACGGTTGGGACTTCGATGGAAGGTAAATCGCCAGTCAGGGAAGCCATCTAGAAAAGGCAAAGGTCCCACATTTGGCAAGATAATGCCGCGCCGAAGGAACTACGACCATAAACGATAAGAAATATCGAACAATGACTAAGTAATCGAAGATTTGTACATGACTTCCAGCGTGGATCATTACTTCTTAATTATCCACGGGTTTTTCCCACTCGCACACTCAGTTGGCTGCCGGATATGGACAGTGAGTGGCCTGCCCGGACTGTGTATAAGCAAAAGTGCGGAAGAGTCGCGTATTGTTTAATTTTAAGATATACCTGCGTGCTCCCCCTTCCCTCCTACGTAAAAAATTTCCACTTCTATAACCAACACGTCCGGTACAAGTTCTTGACCAATCCTAAATTCCCACCAATCACAATAATTGACCAGTGCAAAAAATCATCCGGCCGACAAGTTTCTTCCAATTTCCAAATCTTCCAAATTCCTTCTTTGATCATTACCAAAAAGTCAGTACACGTCGAGTCCTCAAGTCAACAACAACTACCTAAAAATTTCAAGTCTTAACCGAATATCTCGACTTAACTAACCATCAATTGAACTAATTATTAATCCGTCTCATAAAGAACTATTTCGAATTCCTGACGAATTCAAAAAATGACCTAATAGATAATACCAACGTCACTACAATAACAAATTAAATTTATAAATTACTACGAATAATACAACTTGTAAACTTATAACCAAATATCTTATATTCACCGTTTAAATAAATAGTTGGGTTTTACAAAATTCGATTAAACAAATGATCCCCAATTAAATACTCTCACTACATTAATGTGGCGTGTGGGACAAAACACAGCTGTTCTGAACATCAATCTGGCCTATTTGGCCCGCGTCGCGTCGTCCCCTATCGCCTGGACCAGGATTTCGTCGAGCTAAATGGCACGGGAAGGGATTAATTTTCCTATTTTCCTTTATGGGTTTCAGATCCAACATGCTGCTACGCCTGGAACTCGTGGTATTGGGGGCACAGATAATGTCTCTGGGTTACGAAGCCTTTGCAGGTGAGAATAAACGCACCTTGAACAAATTGAAATACCGTATTGTTCCGAGTATAAGCTGACCCCGCGTATAAGATGACGCCCAATTCTGAGACAGTAGTTCAGGGCGTTTTTTCTTAGTTGTGCGCACCAAATACGGGTCCGCGTACAAGACGAGAATGATTTTGGCGGATGCTGTTGACGATAAAAGAAAACCTCGGCTTATATTAGGAACAATACGGTATTGTTTTCCCCCTTGGATCATTTCTTCGATTGCCAAGATCGGCATGAAATTGAATTGAGTGAAATAGTTTTTCATCATATTTCTAAATAGTGTCGGGAGTACGTGTTTTATTACTTTGTTTCTTCTCCGTCACTTAATTCGCACATAGAAGAAAAATGGAATAAAGAAATAAATAGTAGGTACATAATAGCTGTCGGAATCTCAGGACGCAGTTATGTGAGGCTATATATAATTGACAAATTCCCATGGACGTATTAACTACTTGTGATATTTTTTCTAACGAAATGTGGTCTATTAGTAGTGTTTTACTCTACATTTGCATACAGAGACGGTGATAACGGCTACTGAGGAGGGACCCGCGTCGTTCATGGAGCCAAAATTCATCTCCGAAAGCGAGGCAATTACGGACCTGAGCAAACACCCCTGTCGGCGAAGATGCAGGGATGGAGAGCCCTCCATGGAATGTCGCTACGATTTTCGTCTCGAGGCTTATCACACCATGAGCAAAGCCTGCTTCGACTGCTTCTCAAATATAACCGACTGCTTCAGGCAGGATTGCATTCCGGCCGACGGCGTGAAGCGATCCCTCGTCGTAGTCAACCGGCAGATGCCAGGACCCGCGATCGAGGTAGGCGCCATTCCTCCTTGACTCTCGAGAAAAGTAAAGTATATATCAAGATAATGCACAAGGCTCGACCGATTACCGATAACGCATATCTCTTTATTAATTCCTTCGACATTCATTCAGGTCTGCCTGGGGGACAGGATAATAGTTGACGTCCACAACATGCTGCCCGCGGAGAGCACGACCATACACTGGCACGGACAACACCATCGCAGCACCCCCTACATGGACGGCGTACCCTATGTAACGCAGTGCCCGGTTCATCCGGGAGCCACCTTCCGGTATCACTACATCGCCGCCACCTCCGGGACCCACTTTTGGCATTCGCATTCCGGTGAGCACGGGGGATAGACCCGGTCACCCTTGTCTTATTTCTTCTCAAATCTCATCAACCCAAATTCTGTGATTTGCAGGGTTTCAGCGCGGCGACGGTGTTATCGGCCCCCTCATAGTCCGCGTTCCACCTCGTCTGGACCCTCACTTTAAGTACTACGACTTAATTGAGCACACGATGATCGTCATGGATTGGGATCACAAGACTGGCGCCGATAAGTTTCTCGCTCACCATCACGCTGATGGTGACAACAAACCCGTAAACCTTCTGGTGAACGGCCTCGGTCGCCACAATGGTGTCAAAACTCCCCTCGCCACTTTCGTCGTGAAAGAGGTACGTGTTGACATAATTGACTCAGCGTGTGGGTTCATGTGCATGCAGCTAACCGTTTCGAACTTCTTTCAGAGCGTAAGGTACAGATTCCGTGTGATAAACGCCGGGTTCCTCAACTGTCCAATAGAGATCTCAATCGACAATCACACCATCTATGTAATCAGCACTGACGGAAACGACATCCAACCGGTCGAAGGTGAATTGAGGGAAAAATTTAGGGTTTCCACCTAGCTCATATATGTAGATTACAACGTCTAATTAACCCACACGATCGATTTCAGCCGAATCGCTAGTTACCTACGCTGGGGAGAGATTCGACTTTATCCTCCAGGCAAACCAGAAGCAGGACAACTATTGGATTCGGTTCCGGGGCCTTATGGACTGCGATGAGCGGTTCACCAGGGCAAACCAGGTAGCAATTCTACGGTATATGGGAGCGCCCGAGGTCGAGCCAACCGCAACTGTGTCTTACGAGCGAAATGTTTCAACCTCAACGAAAGCGTTGGTGAGCTCATTATCATTTTCGACGAGCAGCTAAGAATAATACTTCTTCGGAAAATTGACACGTAATTTGTGCATCTCTTATCTGCTCTGCAATAGCAAGTCAATGCGCTGAATCAAGGCATGGAAAATAATGCGACCATCAGCATACCGTTGCTGTATTCTCTGGATCCCGACGACGAGGCCAACACCAAAGATCCGGATTACCAGTTCTATATTTCCTACGATTTTTATGCAAAAGATAACCCCCATTTTCATCGGAAAGATCTCTATGGCTTTCACAAAGGTAGTTTTTCATCACTCGTATTCAAGAATAATTTATAACCAGATAAATTACACTGAACTATGAACACACGTGCAAGTGTCTCCCAAGTGACCCATTCCAGTATCTTCTTATCCAGAGATATAATCTTTCTACCTTTTTAGTGATAAACAACAGTCAAAGGGTATTTACGCCCCAACTTAATTACATATCAATGAAACTACCGGAATTTCCACTGCTCTCACAACGCGAAGCTATCCGGCCTGATCAGTTCTGTAACGAAAGTAGCGTTTCAAATTGTGAAGATAACTACTGCGCGTGCACTCACGTTCTCCAAGTAAAATTGGGAAGCGTGGTGGAGCTCGTTCTAATCGACAAAGGTAAACCCACGGTTTGATAAGAGAGGACTCAGTTCAGCATTCGGGTTTCAATCCAACGACTACAATAAATCTTATTTTCAATCAACAGGTTTTACCTATGATGCAAACCATCCGTTTCACTTACACGGTCACGACTTCCGAGTTGTCGCCATGGAGAGGGTTGGGAAAAATGTTACAGTTGATGAAGTTAAGAGACTAGACGCTGCTGGTCTTATTAAAAGAAAGCTCAGTCAGGCCCCAATCAAGGATACAGTAACCGTTCCTGATGGAGGTTACACGGTTGTCCGTTTCCACGCCAACAACCCCGGTAAGCGACTCGAATGAACTTTCAAGAAGCACGGAAACCTTATACTGACCGATGCACCAGTAGATTGAAAGAGAATGTTATTGACCATTTAACAGGGTATTGGCTCTTCCATTGCCACATCGAGTTTCATGTGGAACTTGGGATGGCCTTGGTATTCAAAGTCGGTGAGCACGAGGACTTTCCACCGGTACCCGATAAGTTTCCACGATGTGGAAGCTACACCCCAATTGGACCTCCGGAAGCAACTACGACGACAACGGCGGAGACAACACAAACGACGGAGACGACACAAACGACGGAGACGACAACGGAGTTGATGACTACGAAAAAATCATTGACCACGCCAACGACGACGACGACCGCGATGTCAGATCTCACCGAAAACGAGACTCTGATCAGAGAACAGCTCATCATAATTCGATGGCTTTCTTCGGTCGTTCGCGATTTGACGATGAAAGCCAGTTCGGCGTCTTCAACCAAAGAAATTTGTATTGTTAAAATCGTTTTTTCAATAGTCACACTTTTACTTGCCAATAGTATTCATCGATAAAATGATCACCGAATCGAACAATTAAGTGATGGTTTTCGAGATGTGACTTTTCACAGGTACGAATTTGCAACGTTTTCCGTTACCTGTAGCAACGATTTAAACGACCGAACTTATTGCCATCTGAAATATTTTCGAAGTCGCATTTTTAATTCGTTACAAGGGCGTAATGTTCTTCTTTTATCACGACGCGAAATGACGGTTAAACTTGTCTAAAATATATCGACGTAGTAGACGTAATTATCTTCTCCTTCGGTGATACGAAAATTACATGAAACTTCTGGTTATACTGATACTAACAGGTATTACAATCTATAGGATACACAAGGAACACATGAAACGAATAAAACGGAAGACAGAGAGAGTCGTATGTCGGGATTGAAGAATTCGACGAGTTATTAATTTATAATTTAATTTCCAACAGGCACTGTATGGACGGCCAATTGTTTATGCCTTGATTAATATCATAGCCACGGATATTCAAATACTCGGTTACCTTAACTTGGGACGCAGGAAATCGCGTTACGTAACTCCCGCGTACCATCGCTTCCCATACTAAATTGGGTTATGATAATTTTGTAATATCAGCGATACTAGAAATAGGTCATACGGTGCGTAGTGTATAATGATCTGGATATTATATAAGTGTAAGCATACTGTATATACTTATTACTGTGATACGGATATATTTATGTATTGGCAAGTACTTAATAGATACGTGTCAAACATAAATCGATCGACAATAGGATCTTTATACGGAAGAGTTTTGCTACAGTATTTGTGAGAGTGCGCGCGTGTGTCATTTTTTAAAAGTATTTTTAGTGTTAGAAATAACGTGTGAATGGAAGATCTATAAGTATTTGATACGATTCTCGTGATTTACTACTATTATAGGACAAAAGGGACCAACGCATTTTGAACACACCAGTTCGTCGCATCATATTCTTGCCCTGCATCACATATACCTAGGTATATTAAAAATAAAATCTATGAATGAAGTATGAATAATTGGTTTCTCTATCACGTGTGTAAATAAATTGCGTTGTGCAGCAACAACAAGTCTAACTTATCCCGATTGTTGCAGATAAAAATAATATTTCGAAGTCTATGATCTGAAAAAGATAACATAGAAAATCAGGAGTGAACATTAACGTCAAAGGAAATGCCAGTTCGTGAATTATAACGGCTGCAATTAGTCATTTTTCGAAATAAAATAATTCTCAATTCAAGTACACACCTGCAATTCTATCGCGTTCTTTTGTTTGAGAGAGTGTGTGCAGAAACGTAGCGTTATGCGTTAGCAGGAGGGAGATTGGTACAGAAAAAGAGTGCGGTACATGGAATGAACAATGCGGTGGAAAGGGAAGGGATAAGATACAGAGAATCAGAGAGAGGAATAGGGAAGTAACAATTGACACAACGGTCCAGAGAGAGTCAGTAGGATGAATATGGCGGCAACAGAAGAGGTCAAGAAAAAATCACCGATCTAATTGGAAACTCCGGACGGGTATTCCCCAACGCCCCCACCACGCTGCTTACGCGCGACAGGTCGTCCTTCTCCATAGTATCTCAGCCACTTGCCGGCAGTTGTCGTTTATACCTCGGCAAGCGGTGGTCAGCGACGTTGGGTTGCAGATACGTGGAGGGTCAGGACAGTTGCATTGATTCCCAACGTAGATCGAATTATAACGAGTTAATTTGTTGCAAAAACTCAACTTTCTACGTAACCCATAAATATGGCGTGTCAAGCTCTTGGACGGTGCCGCATCTGCGCTCGCAAGCACAAAATTGCCATCTACGGAAGCGAAGAGAGGCAGCATATCCTCATTGAGAAAGCCAACCTGAAGCTCATTGTGAGTTGACATTTTTCAATTTTTTATTTTCACCGTCTTTAACAATGATCGGAGCAACTATGTAAACAGCATTTTTCGGTCAGAAAATTGACGGGCAAAGTGTAGAAAAATTAATCTTTCCACTTTGCAGATTTTGAACACCGTATGCGCAGTCTGCATTGCGAAAATCGAACGATTGATAAAGAAGATAGATCCGGATCCGAATTTCAGCGACGGCATCGAGCATCAGGACAACTGCGAGACAAAGCCTAATGTAAACTTGCAGTTGCCGCAAGAAGGACCTCGGGAAAGTAGCGAAAAGGTGAATGAGAACAGTGAGAAATCTGCGTCTATCAGATCGACAGCGAAGGAGGTCGCATGTCCGTCCCATGCCGAGCCGAAGTCTGAAGCGTTTGAGGGTTCGTCCGTAATATGTGATGCATGCGTATCGTCTGAAGTCAGAAATATCCGTCACGCGAGTCCTCAATGGTCCGGGGATTTCCCGTCGGCGCTAAGTCCGTCTCTTCGTCCTTCCGACGATCACCGGCGATCAGGGGGTTCACAAGGAACGAAAAGAGTGGTAAACCCATATTGCAAACGCCTTAGAAATGACCATTCAGATATTGGCGACATGGCTGATGAAACAATTACTCCGGAAAAGTCACGGAATGCGTCAAGAACACCCGCGAGTACCGACGAGGGGAAAGTGAACAGTTTATCGTAAGTTGGACCATGATCGAAAATCATACCGATCAGAGATTTCAAGAGCGCTGAATCATTTCTAATATTCATAGCTTTCCACTTTTTTCTTTTTCTTTCATTTCTTCATTTGTTTCGAATAGGCCGGCTGGACCTCCCGCGTGTGCGATTACCGTCAAAGTTCGCGGCTCGGACGCTAGTCTGTTGAGCGCCAAAAGGCCGGGCCGTTTCTTGTGGTGTGAATTTTGTCAGAAGAGGTTTACACATGCAGGCGACCTGAACAAACATCGCCGGAAGCACACAGGGGAAAAACCGTACGAGTGTAATCAGTGCCGACGGAAGTTTGCGCACGCTTCGAACTTGGTGAGGCATCAACGTGTTCATTCCGGCGAGAGACCGTTCGTCTGCACCGGATGCAACCGAACATTTACCAGGCGAGATAAACTGACTGTCCATGTTGCAGCGGGACGCTGCTAGGGGCCACGAACTATCTGAGTGGATAATTTACAGGTTAGTTTTGTAATCCCCGCCGCGTTATCGAACGATCTGAATGGAGGATTTATAGATTTTAGTTCTGTAATCCTCGCCGCATTAATTGCAGTCGACGTACATCTTGAAACAAGTTCTACAGAGGAATTATACCTCGAATTGTGCCGTCAGTGAGGAACTTATGCATCAGTGCCTAGAGCGATCCTTGCCATCAACAGTACGCAGAAAAGAGTATTATTGTTCGCAATACGCGATCACAAACAAAACTTTAAATAACCAACGAGCTTATTGAGCCGCAAAAACTAAGTGTGACGATTTCGTACATCTATAAGCATTGTCAAATTTCAGATATTGTCGCAAAGCAAATACGATTGTCGTATTTCAAATCACTCTTTGCCTCGCGACATTAAACTACGCGTATCCTCACTGCTGGAGATATTTGGAGTTCGTTAAGCAAGAAACCTAGTTTTAGAAATTACGTATAAGCAATATTTCTTAAATAAAATATGGTGTTATTAAACTACTATGTAAATACATCAATTTAACAGGAAGGGATACTGGTAATTCAATCTCAACAGGCAGCCTTTAGAGAAAATCAATATATTAGTCGTACACTTAACAATAAAGCGTGTGAGGCTTGTTATAATAGCCTTATTATATGCACTATATAGAAATTGAAAAGTGATGACATTACAAAATTTTTACAAACATAAGGATTGCAAATGGAATAGCTCATGATGAAATTGGGAATTGAACCCTGTGAGTTGAATCCTAATTGTTTTTATTGACCGAGCATAAAGTTTAATGCCTTAGTATTTTATGTTCCAAGCATTTGAAAATATACACCTATAGGTCTTTGATGCTACAAGTAAAACTGCAGATTACATATTAGGATGATCACGAGATCAAGGATGATATCAAAGTAAATGATATCGTCTCGGAGTAACAAAATCATTACTAAACATTTGAGTGAGTTTCTTCCTTTGTTCCAGGTATGCAAATGGTGTAACAAGCATTCTTTTGCAAGGGCCTCTGCATAGGATGCGCGAGTAATTTAGCCATATTGTCATGGAGCTTCGTGGCATTTCTTCCAACTTCTAGGATATAAGATAAATTTTTAGCGTCCAGAGCTGTGAGCTCGTTATAAACTTCCTCGCACATGTTCTCGCTACTTGGCGGTTCGTGAACAAACAAAGCATCCAGTACAAAGTATGGATTATCTGACAACAGCTCGAAAAATTTATTCCCTGTTCGAAACCGGGGAATGCAGTTTGATCGCGAGTAGATTAATATAGCCCTTGTGATGAACGAGGGGATTTCATTGGACTCCGTGTATCTTGGCAAATCGGTGTGAGTGATAAGAGCTTCAAAGACTTGGCTCAGGTCAAATGAAGTGTCATCTGTTTTCAGTTTCTCTTCCACAAGGGAATCTAGGGTATTGAGAACAGTTTTGATGTTGGCGGTAAAGTCACAAACCCACTTGATCGACTCGGAGCATAGAGTCATTATGGCAAACTCATGGTTTCGATTGATCATCGACTTTGCACCAACAAAAATTTCAACAACTCTTTTGATTAAAAACATAGGCATGTAGGTAGCTCCTGTTCCTAACTTGAATTGGGTGCAGTCCTTTTCTTTGGTAATGTCAATTATCAGTACTATTTTCTCAGGCAAATTAATCTCTGGCAACGAGCGCACCATATCACTTTCGTCAGTCTTACATGTTCCCACTTCCTTCTTCACGTCCTGTTTATTGTGATGTTGCGTTGGCATAGTGGCGGCGAGATGGTTTTCGCGGATCGACGTTAGTGGGTTAGTCAGCTGCGTAGCCTGTCTCGCACCACTCACAATGTTCTCCATCGTTGTTACAGTCTGAAACCTCCGCGCCATCGACTGTATTTCATCGTTTGAATCCTGATTATCTATCATTTTTCACTACTTGGCAACATTCAACGATTATAACCTTTGCTGTGTGTCACACGTCAAACGCAGTCATATGCCAACAATAATCCAAACTGATGCCATGACTGATGCAAACAATGCAATTTGTGAAGCCCAGGTCGTGGCGGTCATGGGATAAAGAACAGGATAGACGGTAAAATGTGAAATAAAAATTCCGTCATCTTGCGGTAGTGCGAAAAACTAGCAGCACTTATGACGTCACGCCGGTTCAGGCGTCAAGCTACGACGCATTCCCAACGCGATACCGTTGTGTGACGTCGCAATAGCACTCTCCGATAATTCCATAAGCTAGACGCTAAATCTAATAGTGAAGACATGAGTTTATTACGTTGACTGAAGTATGTGATACTGGAACGAGTGCAGCCTATGCACGTTACTTGTGCTTGAAGCTGGTACGATCTTGGCGCACTCACAGCCACGGTCTTACAGCGGCTCTCACCGACTATCTCGCATAAAAACGTTGACCGCTAGGCCAGAACTGCAGACGACGCGATTGTTCGGTTATCAGTTTGTGTACATTTAACTGTAGATCATTCAAAGTTCAATGGTTGTGTACAAACTACGAAATGATTTGAATATCTGGCTTTCACACAATTTTTATCTATACGAAAATGTAATCAATTTCTAAATCAATTTATACAGACCTAATTTATCCTACATATTACAGTACATTCATGATTATCAGGATTCATTTTATGATTTACACGGTTATATTTACACATTTTATACACTAATTTAATGACCTTTGCCGTAATTAGGATTTTTATTTATACATTGTACAATTTTTATGTGAATAGAAACAGAAATCTCAGAGGACGCATGTTTGTGCTCAGTCAGTAGATATTGTATGCGACACGTGCATACCAACATCAACCACACCTATCACTGTCTACGTACTCTATTTCATTTGAAGTGACCGCCAATTTAGTACGAAAATTCGAAATCTTTACGGTGTGGCGCTGCCGTCTAGTACTAAATCATAACTCATTCTGGCAACACTGTCATATAGAGATCAGTGCGCACACCGAACGTAGCATCTGAAACGTAGTCTGTGTTGATTTGAGAGTTTCACTCACGTTCACAAAGTTTTATACAATCTGTGGTAGTTGTGTCGACGTGAAAGTTCTTGGTCGCATGCCAATGGGTCACTTCGTTACCTGCTGGTGAACTATTTTGTCATTCAAGAACAAAGCTTGTTTGTCGGGATATTTGTGTTTAATTTTTGTTCAATCTGTGAGGACCAGCGCCCTAGATATCAGCGTAACATAACCTCAAAATTTTCAAGGTACTATGTCTTTTTCTCTTTCCTAATCCTAGTCTTCTGCCCATGGTGACCTAGGTTAGTGATTCACGCCAGTTGCACTTATGTAAAATATAAAAAATTAGATCAGCAGCATTCTGAGTTTCTCTGACGTGGGTAAATTTTGTACAAAAAATACTTTCCCCCTTGTTCTCTGTCAACTGGGAAGATCATTGTTAATCCTCTTTTACGCGGTTATTGCTCCTCAGCGGATGATTCGTGAACGTTTTAATTAAACAATACGATTATCCACGAATAATATCAACCACAATATTTGTCGACGATTATTGACACTGGGAAAAACCGGGAGCGTCGCGAGCTTGTTTGACAATAACACGTCTCTCAACTACTTGGAAACAAATGTACACTACGCACAAATAATCTACAAAGCATCTACGCGCAACAATTTAATTAATCGTCATCTCCAGGTGCGTAATTTCCGAAGGCTTTAACATCTGTTCGTCAACGTTAAAATTTCCACCATTGTAATATACCTAATTTTATAGTAACTGGCATGGCGTTACGTAGGACATAGAATGAAACAGCGTACGTAGCTGCACCTCGTTATATTGATATCGAACATGCTATATTAATTCGTTGCAATTGAACCAATTGAGACCAATATAAACATTCGTGTATTATTATCGGCACCCTGATTATAAACTCGACGATGTAACCATAAGGGAGCGTGCGCGTTTTATTCCTATAAGCTGTACCACTTGCTCTGCAACCAATGGTGTGCATAAATCAAGCGGTATAAGATATATATTCAAAATTCCGAGGAATGCGTATATTAACACTAGGAACTACCACACCAGTCAAAGTGTCTGGTATTTAAAAAATCGTAATGAAGGAAAATGATTGTATCAATATTATATAAAAATATTCTATTATTACATATTTTTTAAAGCAGTCATTTTGATTTAACTACCAGTATTGGTACAAATAGCGTCGTATTAATTTGTGTAATTTTAGTGCTAAACGCTGAATAATAATCACTATCGTCGCTTCTTTTTACGTCGCATTTCATTTCAAGCGTGATGTTCGATAATATTTTCTCAGATGTTCAAGCCATTGTTTTTATGATCCGAATCGTTTATGAGGGACAACAGAGTTGTAAAAAAAAATTGCTTATGACAATTATATAAATATTCCGGTATGCAGCGGTTAAATGTTCGATATTCGGTTTTGTTCTAATATCGTATGACGTATAATATCTATTACTGCGATCATTTTCATCATTACAATACGTGTGTGTGTTTCTTCAGTCATACCGATTTATTGACGCTTACGGTTATCATCTTGGGGAATTTCATCAAGGAAATTCCTTGACGGGAAGAATTCCCCTCACCTCGAAATTCTTTTATATATGTGTATAGACCTCCTCGTACCGTCCGTTCTCTCCGCAACTTTGACACACCCCTACAAATGACGAAAATAATTTATTCCTATTTGACTAACCGTGTCCGCTTGGTGATTCTGAAATCGTTCATATATAGTCATCTTGCTCATTGGAAAAAATTGCCTCCTTTTTCTTGTCCATATACCTAAATATAGTGAATTTTTTATTTGCACAGTTGATCCGTAGGCAGACCCAATACGCCAATATTATACGGTAAATTGAAAAATTATCGAATATTATATACTGGTTATGCTGATGCAGCGATTACCGGGAGAGAAGAAAAATTGATAATTGTCTCATCGTGAGAAATCCGTCGTCCGGTTGTACCCGAGATGTTGTACCGTTTGCACAAGGCGGCCTGCAACCTGATACACTGACAAGGAACCCTAGATCGGTCGATCCCTCCGATTTTCGTCGATTTCATATACGTTGTAATGCATCGAAAACTGAAAGATACGTAGTTTCTTTTCATCTACTGATAAACGGTTTACAGGGGTGAAAACTACCCCCAAGGTTGGGCTTCCAATGGGTCTCGGTTTCTTGATGCACTTGATGTATTAAGTAGTTGAATGAAACCAACGCTGAAACGTTCATTCTTTTCCCGAATGAAACATTTCAGCGATGGTCTCATTCGAATCTCCAAGAAGCGCTTCTATCCGAAATATGTACTCAGAAACCACCTGTTGGGTTCTCATTTTTAGGGGTCATTTTCGCCCCTCCAAACCGTTTACTGGCATATAAAAAGAAACACGTGTCTCTTAGTTTTCGATGCACTACAACATGTATGAATTAGATAAAAATCGGAGGAGTCGACATCCCAGAATTCCTTGTGAGACAATCATTGTTTAGATCGTGATTCATTGATTTAAAAATAACTTTCGTCTTATTCAGAACATTTTCATTTCTATCATAGAAACTTTCATTCAAGGGGGCAAAACAAAAATCAAAACTGTTTTATAAAGATAGATGTGTAATTCCGTACTTTGCGATCGCGATGTAGATAAAATTGGCCGTTCGATTTCTCCTGCAGCAGCATTTCATGTCGACATCTCGATTTTTGGTGAAAGTACCGAACAGGTACGATTGCCTTCGGTTAGTTCCAAAGTTGTCCACTCACGATATACGATCACGTAGATCCTCGAGGCGCGGTGCACGATCTACATATGCAGACTTGGTATTTTTGTTTTTATAATGAACCGTGATCGTCGCAGCATATATGATGTGTGATGACAGTGCAACTAATGAGATTTTTGTGGTCTCTCTGGGAGAATGACGGTGGGTAAGGGCAGTTAACAACTAACTATAAGCCTGTGTATTCCGTATTACCGTGTCTTACGAACGTTCCTCCTGCAGAGTGTTATCTTCCAATACCTAAAATTCACGACTCGATTGGAACGTTTCTTTTGTTCTTTCTTGTTTTTCGTCTGCTCAAACTTTTACCGCCAACAGGTGTTTTTCGCGTCGTAAACTCCGAGCGAGAA
Source organism: Neodiprion pinetum (assembly GCF_021155775.2). Lineage (NCBI taxonomy): Eukaryota > Metazoa > Arthropoda > Insecta > Hymenoptera > Diprionidae > Neodiprion > Neodiprion pinetum. The sequence continues at coordinate 276,164 of NC_060235.2, forward strand.
CGAAACGCGTAACGAAAGACGTGCGTACGTGTAATCGCGTACATCGTACAGAAAATGTCAAGTTAATCATTAAATACAAAGAAAATTTTTTTTTCTTTCACGGTTTAGTATTATCACACTGTGATTTTTCATTTTATTACTCCGCACGTGTAATGCCAGCGTGCAATGAATCGAACAAAGCTGCCTTTTTTTTCTACTAAATTTGAATACCCGTACAATCGCAGTTGTAACTATAACAGTCAACCAGATGTTCAAAGGCGTGTTCGTTTGCTCGGTATGCGAATTTCTGAGTTAATGTTGATCGATCGGCTTCGCCGCTTGCTGCTGCGTTATATTCCGATATTCCAAACATTAAACATTTGATGGAAAATGATATTCTTCCAATGACAGACGCCACGAATGATTCGCCTATCACAGCGGCACGATCGTTGGCTTCTGATGCGGTACGATATAAATATTAGACAACAAAGGAATTCATTGCGCGTCATCGACATATTTGATTGAAAATTCTTCAGTCATCAAGAAGTCCAAGGTATTTCCTTTGTCCGACAATGGACGACGTATTTTCTATTTTCTGATTCCCTCTCTGTATCGATAATGTCTGTAAAAAAAAGTCGGTAAAAATGCCGTAAATATACCCCACAGCGAAAGGGTAAGATTTTAACCGATCAACTGGTATTGTATCATATCATATATGTACAAATTTGAGTAACTTTCTCAGTTTTCGACCGAATACCAGAAAAATTGGTATACAACCGTTTTATCGGATGCAAAAAGAATGATAAAATTCCAAATTTCGGCCTCAAAATCAATAGGGTCATTTTTAAACAACTCTGACAAAATACGAATTCGTGGCCTGAAAATGGTGTCATTGGATACGTAAATTTTGAACAGAGCCGCAGAGACGACTGTACCGGAATGGAATCCGCAGCATCAAAAACCTCCAGAAACAAATTGTTGTGTATTTTGGTGATTAATTTGCTTATATCAGTTTCGACACGAAAGCTGGAAAAACGCTTCCCAGTTAACCGGTTAATACACTTGATTTGGTCACACGTATTCTTCGTTTTTCCTGTCCCGCCTTATCAGCCGTGGTATTTTGCTTTCTTCATTTCAATGTAATGAATTCTTCGAATAACAACATATCTTTAATAATATAAACCACTTGAGGATATGCGGTTCTTCGTACGGTGTCATTTATTTTTTTCTGCGGTTCTGTTATTATCGGTACACCACACGAACGTGTTTTTCCTCACTTTTCTGAAGTGAATCTTGACCGGGCAAGAGACAAAAGTCTACATTATATAACACTGCAGCGCTGCCAGGGTTGTAAGTTTTTGTGCAGTTTAAGTATATAACTGCTTACCCTGTGTAATTGAAAGGAGTTCACGAATCTCGATCCACGTGTTATAATTTAGAAAGTCTGGCCCCTGCGGGTCTGCCATTCTTGTCGTTTTTTCTAACTCCGTTCCTTCGGCATATTTCAAATTAATTTGAAATCAGATTATACGCATATGTGTGCGAAGATTTTCAGACGATAGTTTCAACTGCAAACCTTGCAGGAATTTTTCTTATCTCAATTATCCATTGATAATTCTGACGAAGACCTCGTTTTTGCACCCATACCGATATGACCGATAAAATTATTATTACAAAACTGCAACCATATGTGATAACATAGCTGGTAGAAAGTGCGTGACTATTTTAAATCGAAGTCAATTACTGCAAGGCATTCTATCGCCGTCAAAGAAATGAAAACCTTCACCGAGAATGGCTATATTCGATGAACCAGATGTTATACGCGTGTTCCTGTAAGTATTGCTATTGTATAGCTAATTGAAAGCCGGCGCTGATCGACGTTCTTATATGGTTCAAAAGAGATTGGCATTCCAGATGTGCGTCCACGGGTATAAGAATTTTATCTTACTCGAATTTATGACTTTGAGATACTTGAAGGTAAAATATAAAATAGTTGTACTATACCTATATAGTTATAATCGATAGTCAACGACTTGGTCACTTTTCGCAAATGACATTATTAATTGATGGATTAATACGTCGTCAGGTTAAGCTGAGAAAGAGTGATATGAAATGTGAAACATGGTAAGCTGTACATATAGGGATAATTTGGCCTCACCTTTACATACGCGCATGCATGTATCAGCCAACGTGGTGGCCGCGGCAGTGGCTGAATATAGTACATGTCTAGTGTAGATACCAGCTGTAGATGCAGCTGGTTATATAGTTCGAGTTTCAGTTTGAGAATCAATTATTTGCGGTCAGCGATTAAACCGAGGACGCAACCACGCTCCAAGTTTCATGTGCAGCCAGTTGCTGGGTCTTATCGTTAACCATTTGCAATTTGCGATATTATTCTGCACGCGGGAATTTGATAACAAATAACGGTTTTGTAATACACTATGTGCCACCTTCGCGAAGCTGTGTCCTCTTCTGCTACGTTGAACGTACATACATACCTAATGTGTAATCTTAAAAAACGTGATGAAAATCAGTTGGTATAAAGTCATGTTGCACCTATTTTTGCAACTGGTTCAGGTATATCCCAGCCGGATATGCAAACGCTTTAGCGTGATTTTAGACGGAACAGAGCACTACCCAATGATAGTCGGCTGCAGAAATTCGAATTGATAATTTCTGGAAATCGATAACAATGATTATTTTTGGGGAAATATAAAATAATGATCATAGTGATCAATTTATTCGTTTATTTCTCGTCGTATAACATTCATATTAAGCCGCACGGGTTATTGTGAAAAATGAAATCTATCGAGTACACATCTTGGCACAACCAGATTGGTACCAACAGTTTCTCTATACGGCGATGAATACAGTTTTAACTTAATTGTATCGTTTAAGGGTCAGTCTTCGAGCCGGTTTAAATACCTGAATAGTTTATTAAAAATTTCCAGATGTCCCATGATCACTCAAATCCGTCGAATGGGCACGCGGGTCACGAAGAACACATGATGGGGCATGCGGGAGGCGGAGGTCACAGCGGCAGCATGGAGCACGTAGGAGCATCCAGTGGATCATCCGCGGAAGCCTGCAGCGGTCACGGGATGCACGGAATGATGGTAATACAAGACCGAGATTTAATCACGATGTACTAATCTCGTGTTCGGTGTTTTACGAGACGCCTCTAACGATAAGCCAATAAATCTGGATCGTCCCAGATGGCGTTTCACGGTGGTTACTGCGAGACGGTTCTGTTCGACTCGTGGAAGGTCTCTTCGATCGGAAGCCTGGTGGGATCGATGATAGGTATAATAATAATGGCCGCACTTTACGAGGGTCTCAAATATTACCGGGAATATCTGTTCTGGAGGACGTACAACGCTTTGCAGTATCGAAGCGTTTCCATGCCGCAGGAGAAGAACGTTGTTTCCGAAGACAACAGGGTTGTACAGTGAGTATTCCGCATCTCATATGCTACGCAATGTGTTGCTTACCCTCACCCATCACCTTATGTTCTCCTTCCCAACTCCTTGTAATTAATTTTAAGACACAACTCTGACCGAATAATATAAAGTAAACGACATAATCGGAGTGCAGCGAGACTTCCCTCGTTGTGTTATGATACCACGTATAAAGACCATCATCGACGTTTACTGATTATCGGATGTAGCAAATCAATTAACCCCCCCCATAATCACGAGACCTCAACCTTTTACCTCTTACCTATAATGAAAATTGCCATATAGACATTCGTAAAGAGTTTGTCGCGATGCGAATTCACCGTTTTAGTTTTTTTTATGTTTTTCTTTTTAGTATGGTCGGAGAGGTGATACACAAGCAACCGTAAGTAACCGATCTAACGGTCGATTCTTCGCAACTTTTCCTCCTATCGTTGGAAATGTGTTTTAACACCTCGCACGACTAATAACGATTATCTCGATATATGTCTAACCGTCTTTCTTTCTTATCCCCGTCCCGAGTGCACGAATACACTGTGTCTTCTTAATTCGTATCCTTATTCCGTTGCACAATCTAAACTAGTTTTAGCTGCACCGAACAGCCATTAACTGCAAGGGCTAAACAGTATTCCCCAGACTTATTCACTAACGGCTGCTAAATCACTGGAAAATACAATAAATTTGTCGATCATCGACCACCGCGGATTCGTCTGTGAAGTATGCCTCAATAATTTCCGCGTTTTCGTTAACAGCACGGCCGCATGAGAAGCTTTATACCTTCATAGCTATTATACCTAGAATCTTCTTTTCCAAACGTCTCATGCTCGCAAATATACGGTATGAGGCTCGGTATGTTAAAAATTAATTTCGCTTTATTCGCAGGCCAACAATGCTCTCCTGGATGCACACCTTTCAAACGTTCCTTCACATCGTGCAAATAATTATATCGTATTTCTTAATGCTGATATTCATGACGTACAACGTTTGGTTGTGCTTTGCCGTTGTTCTTGGTGCCGCCGTTGGCTACTTCCTTTTTGGATGGAAAAAATCCGTTATTGTTGACGTTACGGAACACTGTCACTGAGTCGCAGTAGGTATTCCTATACTGACCGTAAAATTGACAGGCACAATCATCCCAAGTAATATACGCATAGCATTATTGTTGTTGTTGTTGTTGTTGATATTATTATTATTATTATTATTATTATTATTATTATTATTATTATTATTTTATGCGTCGTTTAAAAATTTAAAAATTAAAATATTTAAAAAAAAAAGAAAAATTATTTTATACCGAGGAAATATTGTATTGACTATAATTATATTACTGTTCAACAACAGATTTTAGTGACTTCCATGAAACATCATATAGTTATCAAAAATACTAATTATAAAATTATAACGATAGGTTGTTGCCAGTGATATGCGGTGAACTACTAATATTTTTTGGGTTTTTAATTTTTTTCCAATACAGTAATAATTCATTTCGCGGCATGAAAAATCTCTTTCGGTTATATCGGTAATTAATTTTTGGTAGAAAACATTTCTCAAACAGTTGGTGAAACTCGAAAACAATATTATACCTACGTTAAATACGTATTTAGACTTAAGAATTTTAAAAAACCGCTACTTTTTAAATTGACCTATATTTATAATTTATTAATCATATGTACATATGGTTGATACTACTACCTATATATCGCCAATATATTAATATTGTATTATAATAAGGTGTGAATCTGTGATTCGGAAATAAGGCTATGCGAGTCTTTTTTTCGCATCCTCATTTTTATCGATTTCCCTCGCCTCGCGTGCAATCTGTGAGAAGATTTTTCAACAGATAACGCAAAATATGTAAGATATCAGATTCTATGTTCTACATATGAAAGACATGAACTTTTCAATAAATTAGCAACACAATAACTCATCTGTTGTATGTATTTCGATTGTAGTGTATTAAAATATGATTAAGGATGCGAAATAATTTCAATGATTGCAGGTATATACGTGATATTTCTAATTAAAAACAAAAAAAGAAAGAAGGCAAAAGATTTACGTAAAACATTGTGTAATCGTATGGGTAATTTGAAGAAAAACGACAAGAAACGTCGAGATCAATTTATTTTTGCGGTAATAACGTGTGGTGAATTAACTATAACCAATCGGTATAGAAAATGTAAAATAGAAAAATAACTAATCATTACGGTAAACGCTACGTCGAGTAGAGAGATGCGGTGCTTCTATTTACGGGGAGTAACTCTGGCCCAAAAGTCTTTCGGACTCGTAGCGAATCCTGGAATCCGATCCTCCAAGGACGACGGCTCGCCCTCGATGAAAGAGAAGTCGAAATTCTGGACAAGGGTACTGAAGGTGAGGAATAAAAATTGTCTTGCGAATGTCTCGCCGGCGCAAAGTCGTCCCCCTAGATTACGATGCGGAGAATATGATGATCATGTACTAATTGTCAGTTGTCGCTCTCGACAAGTTTGATTGTCCGTAGAGTGAATACGGAGATGAAATACTCGTATACTCACCTGCGCCGAACGGCAAAGAGCGGTCCTTCCCCATGTGGCCGTCCTCGGTCAGGAATCGCTCGGGACGAACTTCTTCTGGATCACCCCACATCTCTGGATCGTGATGCATGGAGTAGAGGTCGGTTACCAGAACTGCGTTCTTTGGGACGTCGAAACCGTCTAGCGTACCCCTCTCCGTCGCCCTGTGAGCTACCGACCAAGGTGTCATCGTCTCCACTCTCATAACTTCACGGATCGTTGCTTCGACGTAGGGAAGACTGAAGCGAGGAGGAGAAGCACAAGGCACATGTGTAAAATATAAAGGACATGACTGAGGATTTATCTTGATAGTTGAATTAGTGAACAAAAATGAACCCACTTTACTCTGTCGTTCAACGTGATTAGCCGATCCCTGCCGATCACCGTATCGATCTGCTTTTGAACTTTCTCCATGATGTGAGGATGGTGCATCATGTACTTGATTATTATCGTCACGGCCCACGGGTTAGCTGTTAACGCTGGAAAAATCAGGTCCGTACCCAGCATGAGGACCTGCTCTTCGGTGATTGTCGGAAATCCTTCCTCGTCCTTCAGTCTTTTAATACACGTGTCGAGGAAGCCTCTTTCGGCATCGCCGATAAACGACGCCTCGTTCGTTCCGAAGCGTTTCTGGATTTTTATGTGACAAGTATCGTACGAAGATGGTTAATAAACCTCACGAAAAAAAAACCGAACTCATGCTTAAATTCTCATAAGAAAAAAATTGAGAGCGCGAATTTACACCCAAGTTGAGGGCTTATTTAAGTGAAGGCGTCGGCTGACGTGACGTAAAAACTCACTTTGATAAAGTTTGTTATCCCCGTCGACCCTTCGATGAATCCGGGATAAGAAAACCCGTGAGCGAAGTGGCGAATCCAAGGAGTGACCAATATCGCACCTCCGGTCGTGTCACTGTTTCTTTGAAATTTTGCGGCGGCCCTTGACACGACTCGCAGCTTCTCGTGATCAGTTCTCGGTAAACGTTCCCCGGTGAATATCGTCAGAAAGAAATTGGCTGCTGTTGGATAGAGGATATCTGGAAAACGGACCATGCTGCCGTCCTTGAGCACCTTCTGCAACGTCGAAACAAGAGGATTTACCAAGTGTTTTGCGCATATCGCGAATTTCGTGAAAAACCGCGGCTCCGATTCTGATTTCTTTACAGCCGTTGAGAAAACATTTTCACCAGTGTAAAGAAAATCACAATCAGGCGCCCGGATCATCGTTCAGCTCTCTATAATTCTTACCCGCTCGTTCTCGTTGGCGGGACCACTTTTTAAGGTGTCAAGCAGCACGCCCAGCTCCTCCGCAAAATCGCTCTCAGTCTTGTCCATTCGTCGTCCGAACCCGAATTCCCTCATATACCTGAGGGCAAACCTCCTTTGCTCTCTCCATTTGTCACCATCGGTGAAAAAGATGCCTGCATGATACCGGGGAAATCCTTCTTTTATCAATATGCAAAGCATTAAAAGTCTATGCAACTATACAGCACGGCGTTCTTACTACGGATTAGGAGTCTATTATTATACGCTTATCAATTCTTAAATCATTGTTTTGATATTATGCAGTCAAATAAATAATCGCCAGGTGGACCTAAGGTAATTGGTGATTCTTGAATTACGTTGCATATCATGGCATAAGTCGCGCGATACGGAGAACCTGTGACATTTCACGAAGAAGATAATTTAATCCTTCATTTTGTCATTTTGATCACGTAATTTGTTATCCCGCGAATTACTGCAAGCATAATAACGAATAGGACGTGGGTGTAAAGTGTTGCGGAAAGCCATTCGTGTTGAAATTTCAATGCGTTGAATCAGATTATCTGCCTGTTGGGGTCAATTGAATCGAGAATGAAACGAATTGTGTTGTAAAGATAACTAGGGAAAAACAAATGGGATAACAATCTCTATTAATAACAACCATGTTGCGAATTTATGCGTCGTATTGTATTCTTCGTCGTTTGTTAAATTTACCACTGCATTCGACTTCATCAATTTTATCTCAAATATCACATTTTCGGATGTCCTTGCAACATGTAATTTTTCGATATATGTAATTTTAATTTAATTTCTCAATGTTTGAATTGATATTTAATCAACATAATTTCCAAATCCTGCAATTTAAATTTCATGACACGAATAATATTCCAGTGGCGATGTATACTAAAATGAAGATTTGAAAAAGGGTTTCTCGCGCTGATGAGTCGCAGACTGCAATTGCGACGCAATAATACATCCCACGACACATTACAACGGCATTAATGAAGTATAATAAAATTCAATTCCATTACTTTGCAGCTAGGTTGCTTATGAAATATTTTCAATGTGCAAAACTCGGAGCAGATGTCAATTTTAAGATTTTGTTATTTTTGTTTTTTTCTGCCAGCTATTACAGGAGAAGAAAGTACCAACGATTGCTAACTCTTTATAATTACGGAAAGAGTCTCGTACGATCAGATATTGTTAATTTTCATCCAACTATACGTATACTGACCTAATTTTTTTCCAAAAGCTCTCGACGTAAATATGAAAGCATCGGTCAATCTTCCGTCGTATTCTTTCTTCGTGAGCAGTTCCTTGATACTATTGTAGTTCGTCGCAACTATCGTGTAATAATCGCCCAGCCAGCATCCTACCACTTTGGATTTGTACTTTTTGGCGTAATAGTGGATCGTTTTGTGAGGAAAATTGTAGTTTCCCCAAAGAAGGAGCCAATAGCTACCCCATATTGGGAACCGAGGTAAACCTGTGATAAAATAGACTGTAATATTCGGCAAAATGAAGGAATCACTTGAATTCGGAGGCGTGCGAATAGTTTAAATTCTTTCTGCATCCTTTTACCTGGAGGTGCATTTGCTAAAGGTTTACCGAATACGAAATTATAGAACTTATTTAATATAACGACGAGCAAAATTAATAACAATGCCAACACCACAGGCATTATGGAACGGAACGTGCTTCTCCCGATGCCGCAGAGCGAATTAATGAGATTAGCCTCAAACCGAGGACGTTATTATATGCTATTTATATATTCGTGGCTGATAATACTTACGGGTTGCGCATTTTACTTATCTACCAACATTTACCCCTCATTGCGATAGAGGAATCGTGATGGTTGTAATTGCAAGATGTAGGTATTATATCATGTCGCGTGTCTAATGGTATAAGGACGTATGCGTCAAAAAGGCGAATTTGGTGGTAAAAGGTGGTAAGATATATATATTTTCTAACACTGTGTGCAAAATTCGATTTTGGGCACTGGTTTGTGTTCCCAAAATGTTAGATTTCCCAACGCATTTTGATAGCGTGCGCAAAATCCGCTTTGCGTAGGTACATGCAAAATCCGATTCGTGTACTCAAATAAGATTGAATTATTTGTTTATTGCCTTTGTATTATAAAAATTCCTTGCCAAAAGAAAAAAAAAAAAAAAAAGTGTGTGTGTCAGCTCCGACGCACGACTGGAGTTTACTCCTTACGAACGATAACTATGGTATACATCGAATAGAAAAAGAGGGTAAATGAACGCATCTTCCAAAATGATGAGAGAAACAAACATATATCTGTAATTATTCGGATTATTTATATTACTTCAATAAAAGCGTAGTACATAAAAATACACTTATCAATGCATAGAGGTACAAGAAAACTTTGAAATAACAACTTTGAAAGTTGATGGTTAGGTTGCTGTTTGTTGTGTACATTATATCGATACAATAAATGCTACTATATGTATTTATTATACAGCATGCATACCCTGTACTCGGCAGCAGTATACAAGTTGCGACAGAACTTCGTAATACGCAGGCACACAACACACACGTACAAACATACGCATGCATTCAACTCTCAGGCCGGAGGTAGTGAACCATGCAGTGAGACTACGAAGCAACGCACAAAGAGAAGACCCCGAGTATAGGGTACGCTGTGTAATGTATTCCATCTCATTCTTTTGCACGTTCAATATATATGTTTGACTCTTTTTATAACGCCTCAAGTTTTCGTGTTACACATCATTTTACTCCTCATATAATTTCCATACCGGGCCCTATAACTGAAATCGTTTCTGAAGGAGTAAAATCCAAAAAAAAAATTAATGCAACCTTTTATGAGCATGAGAACGTTTGGATCTGTGACGATTCTGAACATTTTTAGTTTTCTTATAATTATGAATTTTTAAAAAATTCTTTATATGATTTTTGTGTTTCAACTTGGTCTGGGGGGCTGGATCCGCTCCCCGCCCTCTTACAATTAGTCTTCATTGCCAGCCCATACTCCGTTTCTTTATTGACTATTCCATTGCCGTGGATTACACGAAATGTTCGTTGAGTTTCTATTGACACAAATAAATTTTGATTCGATTCGATACATCGAATAATAACCAAAACCTTTATTTATCACTTATAAACTTTGTTTTTGTCTTTTTTACGTTGACAAATAAGTCTTGAAGTTTTTGATTGATAGCTGATATCAGAAGATATAAGCCTATTCAGAAGAAAAACGAAAACGTTTTCACCAAGATATGATGGACTTTATCGTTATTGACGTCATCAGGGGCAGTATGAGAGCATGATGAGAGAATACGTTTGGGGTTTGATATAAGAAAGTCCGTACGAAAATAGAAGAAGTATGAAAAATATTAATTTTTAAACTTTGTTTATTAATTCTTTTAAATTCGCAGTTTATTATTAATTATTATTTTTGAATAAAAGCGATTTAAATGCAAAACAGAAGTTTGTTTAGTTGTAATTTACAATACATGTTTGAGCAAATAGGCATTTTTTTTTTTTAAATCCGTAATATCGTTCCGGTTTCTACAAAAACAAACTTTACCTAATAAAACTATTTTATCATTTATTAGTTACTTTAAAGAAATCAAATTTGGCGTCTAGAACCCAGATTCAAAATTCGGGTAGACCGGTGTTATCTTACACAATATTTCCTTGCTCTTGAGAGCGAAATTTCCACACCTTGTTTGGAAAAGTAGTATACGTAACAACTCCGCGTATGTGATCTCGCACTTTTTGCATAATGTACTATTTATTTATCATATTCATAAATGGTATAAAGTTGCATCCCGAATTTTTTTTTGTTTGTTCTTAGAGGACGCTAAAAGCCTTTGAAATGTAGATTTGTCGATTTCGGGAAGGATGTTCAATTTTTTTATTCTCTCAAAAAATAATATCAAACGCAGTGATATAAGGTCGTATGTGGGCACATGCGACTTTACACTATTAGGGGACGTGATATTTTTCATAGAGTTCGCGATGAAAGAACATAACCGACAGTACTTACGACCTTTTACCGTTAATTGATCCATTTTTGATTATTTCAACGTATTTGAATGCATCCTCAAGTTTTTCACGCAAACGCAAAGGTCAAAAATACGCCTTTTTAACATTACACCTGATAAAAGGTCGTATAGTGGCGCATAGTTCCTTCTACCATTAGACACGCGATATCATATCACTGAGTTTCTTCTATTTTACGCAGGAAAAAGTGGCAAGTAATAATATATTGTATCTACTCGCAGGAGTGTAGCATTACACATGTTTATTTATATTGGTAAATTTGTTGTTAACAATTAACTGTGAGGAATATATATGTACGTCTTATACAACAATTATTCATGTAAATTCGATATTTTACATTTGCACATTATAAATATTGGATGCTCATAAGCGACGGTTGGAGACAGCTCATGATATAAGGTAACAAATAATGCACAACATATACATATTAAATAGTATTTTTGTTCTTCTTAGGAGCCTTCAGTTCATACGGAGTTTGTTGGTGTTCTTCCCTCTTAATATATTTAAACTTTGATTCTAAAGTTAGTTGCCTAACTCATTCAAAATAAGTGCAATCATTTAGTATTCTGAACTGAAGCTGTTGATTAATAACTGATTTCATACGATCGTCGTTGATAATTTTTTTACCTATAGACGGCGTCGATTTATACAGTAAGCCAATGCAATCTTCTAAATTCTGTACAATCTCTTTGTCAAAAACTGGTGTCTCGATTAGATCCATGTGTAGTTTCAGGAAGGCCGCGTATAAAGGTACGCAATGGGTCGGTATCCTCGGTTGAAAGATGACGAGAAACGTTTTTGCGGCCTACAAATAAATCATACAATCATTTCTTAACGTTCACTTCATTCATCTCGCCATATTCAATATAATTACGACCTACTACTCAAACTCACTTCCATTGTGACTTTCAGAGTTTTGAGATCTGTATGGTGCTCACAGTACTCTGACAAAATCCTCGTTAATCTTTCGCACCACTTGGCACACCCGATATTGGTCAAGAGTCCTGGCAAGCTGGACATGTAAGCATGTCGCAAATGGGCATCTTGTTCGAACTCCATACTACTCAGTAACGACAAGATGACGTCATCTCGTATAGTCCACTGTAAGGGGCAAGTTTTTTGCTTAATTAAAACAATTATGAAATACTGATAAGAATGTTGGTAGAAGGGAATCCGTCTATAGGCATATTATTCGTACTTGTAGAGAATCTGTGTTGTTGTAGTATTCCAATGTTGACAAAAGGCTCCTTATGCAAGAGTACAACGGGATAATGTATGCCACTTCTCGAATAATTAACAACCTCTTCAAGGCATCGTATATCACCTCTGCGTATCCAGTATCCACAAGCTCTTTCCTCTGAAAATGCAGTGATCCTAGTACCAATTTATCAGTATTAAGATTGTGTGATTTACACATTCTTTCAGATTGAAAAAGAGTTCAGTCACCCTTATCATGGTCAAAAGAAGTCTATCATTAGTAATCGTAGAGTTCGCAGGTTCGCGTATATCTAAATGGTTCTAAAAAGCAAAGTATTGTAACAATTTTTCTTAAAAAAAGGTGATCTATCAATGCCTGCTAGTACCAGTAACTTCATTGCAAAGAAATTAACTGTAGTTAGAAAATACACTACCATTTGTGCGTGTTGTAAAATCTTCCCAATACATTTTATTCCAGTCAGTCTATTTTCAACAACGTAATCATCCAAGATTATCAGCGCGGTTGGTATTATACTGTTCATGTGACGGACAAGATTAGGTTCCTGTAAATACAAAAATGCATGAGGTTGGAGATGATATCGTTGGCTGCCACAAAATGTGAACATGACATTTAGTTACTTGAAATGTTTCACGGTTTAGGAGTGGAACTGAGAATAAGTTATTATTTAAAAGCAAACTTGAAGCTCATTCAATCTATTATTCCATATACTTAGTTTTTCCAGAGATGACTTTATTTTCATATGTTTGTTACGTTGTTGTTACAAACTTTGAAACTGAAAGAAATTCTTTGATATCAACACATAACTAACCAAAAGTCATGAGTGCAGGGGTTTGACCAACCTCTACTTGCCATAATATCCACTTGTAACAAATTACAGCCGCAGGATAATTCTTCCAAGTATCCTTGAAGAGCTTTGGCCTAAGAACGAGGAGCACTGCCTCAATTACGCCACTGCCATCCACACTAGATCCCTCGCCTCCCTTTCCGACTAATAGCTCGGACATGGATCGACACTTGCAGAGATCGCAGAGGTTAGATTGAATGGAGCTGACTATGGACACCGACTCTGCGGTGTTCCACACGTTCTTCTCGCTCTGTTCGCCGATGATGATAATCAAGTTTATCAGGTAAGTGCGAAGGGGGTGACTCCGCGATGCAGTTTCCCTGACGTTTTGCTCCCCAAAAGTCGTTGCTACGTGACGAAGCGTAGCCTCCACATTCCGCAAATTTCTGTTTACGATCTGCCTGTACTCACTGTAATCCTTTTCTTCGCAGGGTCGTTCATTTCCAATTTTTTTACACGGTACCAACGTGCCCTCGGTCAGCTGAACGCAACTTCTCCATAAATCGTCGTTCAATGTGTTGCCAGTTATCTTCATCGACTCCAATTCACGGAGCAGGTCGTTCATCATAGAGCGGATCGGTTTCCTAGAAATTACAAGATTGCGGCAGCGCCCTGGAGGACTATAAAAAAAGAGCTTGACCGCTCCTCTATCTGTTAACCTTAAAATTTGATTCAAGATTTTCTACCATCCCGCACAACGCATATCGCAGGGACAGAGTCGATCAGCGAGGCGCGATCGTCCGATTTTCGATTTTCGAGTTATGTTTCGAGGGCCGATCGGTCGCACGTAGACCGTAGACCATGCTTAATACGGATGTTGGATCATTGAGCATAGACTATAAACGGGATTCACTAAATTCGGTTCCTACGCTACGGTAGTGCTGCATAGTGAGCATCGGTTGATTATTTAATTTTTGATAATACTCTCTGGTTAATATATTGATTGAGAATATCGGTAAATATGAATTAATGCAACCAGCAGTAGTAGCTGTTTGTTGATAATGGCTGAGTACCGTTAGTTTATTTTCTAAATATTTTTCTTAGCTACTTTTTCCTACGTCAGTTCCACAGTATCCGCGCTGTCGTTTGCTTTTGACGTGAGGCACACGCATTGTCACGCCCATCTTGATTGTAACCACACTGACACGTATCTTGTAATTGCTCACTTCACCCTGTTTGACCGCGACTCTATTCGTAAGCACCATTTTCGACACCATTCTCTTCCTAATTAATATTCATCACCAATCAATATTCGTTTTAGGCCGAGAGATTGTCACTGTATTGTTGAATTCACTTGCTCCTAAAAAATTCTCGCATGTTCAAAACAGCAATAATAAACATTCTTTCCCATTTACCTATCACTTGTTATCAATAACTACAGTTTACTCGCATCCTCTCTTCACAGTAATTGCAATTATTCATTAAGAATTGAATCTTTTTGCAGACCTGAAATTGTCACACAGCTATGCTTTGCCTATCTTACAAATGTTTTGTAATTAATTAGAGAAACAGGCTTAACCTTCTCAATTAATAATTAACTAGCAACAAATCTAACTAAGGGTTAAGAATAGTATTGGTCTTATATAGTTTGTTGCGATGCGAAGTTATCAGAAATTCTGAGCATATCAAAGAGTTACGGTTCCTTTTTTTTTTGGCAACCCTGTATGTGCATCCAAATATACTCATTATTTTTTAATAGAAAAATAGGCGATCAACACTGACTGATTTTTTAATTTATTGCAGGCAGTCCAGACTCGTATCGTGTGTCTTCAGGAGTGGGAAGCGATTCTGAAGTAATGGCAGAATTAGCGGCACTTTTGCGCCATGAAATCCCCGATGGGAGAAGCCACCTGGCCGATAGTCACACAAATTTGGAGCGAGTAGCAGAGTATTGCGAGGCAAATTATTTCCAAGCCGAGAACAAACGGCTAGCTCTTGAAGAAACTAAAAATTACACAACTCAGTCACTTGCCAGTGTTGCATATCAAATAAACACGCTGGCTTATAACTTTCTGCAGTTGTTGGATCTACAGACTTCACAACTTGCGGAAATGGAAAGTCAGATGAACCACATTGCTCAGACAGTTATGATTCACAAGGAAAAGGTTGCCAGAAGGGAAATAGGTGTTCTTACTGCGAACAAAATGACCACGAGACAGTATAAGATTATTGCACCGGCAAATCCTGAAAAACCTATAAAATATGTAAGGAAAAGCATTGATTACACCATCTTGGATGAGATTGGTCATGGTGTACGAAGCGGAGGTACTCCTAGAAGCAAACAGCGTGGGGGGAGCCAGGGCAGTGTACAAAGTCTCGGTGCCGCTTCGACTGGTTCTGGTTTAGGTGCAGTCATTGTGGGTCCAGCACCTACTACGAAGCCACCAACTCCACCACAAACAGTCCGAACAGGTAATCAGTTCGTTTTAATAACAGAGATGTAGCCATTGAATAGCTAAACCAAATAGTTTTAGAATTCAAAATATTTTCTAAATATTTTTGATCAACTTTCTATTGGCACTTATTGTTTTCAGGAACACTGAGTAAGGGCTCCCGTGAGTACAGAACACCACCCGCAGTGGCTCCACCCCAAGTTCCCAGTCACTATGCACCCAATTACCCCTTAGGTCATCCTAGACGGGAACGAGGACCCGGTTATAGTACATTGCCACTCCACGCTCATACCACCCCGCATCCCTCTCATGGGCTTCAGCATACAGCTCATACTGCTACTCTTACTCAACACACTCTACCTCCCCAAGTTGGAACTGTTCATCCACTTCAAAGCCATCCGCAAACTCCACCTCCCGCTCCACCCAGTATCACTGGAGCTGCAGGCTATGTCCAAGAACATCTCAACAGCATGCCACGTAAGTAGGTTTATAATTCTCTTAATGATTTAAATAATTTAACTTCGAGCTCTAACGTCAGGTATTGATCCATATGTTGTATTGTCACTACTAAACTATGCTATATGTAATGCAAGTATGATTTACTCGCCTTTTTTTGACTGCGTTCCAAACTTAAAGTACAAGAACAAAGCAGTTTGATGTTCTAGTACTCAAAAGTGCATTTTGGTGTACTTTATGATAACAATCTATGCGCAAGCGATATACTTGGTATATAAAGTATCGTGTGCATCTTATATTGTAAACTTACACTCAGCGTAAATGGACCCACTTTACCTACTTGATGCACAATGTACTATTGTTTGTCAATGAATGATTAATACGATAAAAATTTTTGGCATGATTTCTCAGAAAATAGTAACTGTCAGTTGTGTATTGTCACAGCCTTCCCTGGCTTGTGTTTCGCGAGTTCTGTTGGCTTGTATGGCCAGAACAACAGAAACAGTGATAAAATAGTTTCCTGCACACATTCTCTGATTTTGCTTAATAATTAAATGCAGATTAACTTGCAGATGATCTGCATATCATGTTTTTTTTTATCTTACAGCACCTCCCTCGCCGCTAGTTGGCTCTGGGGGTGAAATGACTAATTACAGTGGTCACCATACTCTGCCGCATCGACTATCTCATCAAGTTAGCCGCAGTAGTGGAGCAAGCAGCCCTCCATTGCCTCCACCGCCACCCCCTGAACACGACGAACATTCTCAATTTGGAAGACCACAGCAACCATCTGGTGCTATTATGCCGATTGTGCCAGATGAGGAAGACTTACCTGGATGGGTACCAAAGAACTATATTGAGAAAGGTATAAATTATAAAACCGAATACTCAGTTACGTTAATTAGTTTTATCCCCGTTTTATGATTGGAATGTAGGAGGTTCGTTTTGTCTTGTTCCAGTGGTGGCCATTTATGATTATTATGCCGATAAAGAAGATGAATTGAGCTTCCAAGAGAGTTCGGTTATCTATGTTTTGAAGAAGAATGACGATGGATGGTGGGAAGGCGTAATGGATGGAATAACTGGACTATTTCCTGGGAACTACGTAGAGCCCTGCGTTTAGAATATCTATTTCCTTTCTAATTTGGATCAATTAGTTTTTGTATGATGAGTACTAGTGGTTAATAATCGAATATTACAGTTACAAAATTGTTGTACGATATATGAATCAGTGATTTAAAACTGCACTTTTGCGGTCCAAGAGTCTTTGCATTTGAACACTATTTCGTACGTGTTTGTTCCGCTTGTTATCTGAAGTGACGAGATCTTTGCGGGTATTTCAAATGCGAGGCTATCTCCAAACGCGCTATATTGCCGATTCATTGAAACTGATATCCTTGTAGTTTTTGTTACCAAACCACTTCGGAAACAATATCGTACATATGGCTTCAGTAAATTAATTCGTAATTATTGTTTTACTCCTTGGCTCTTCTGAGAAAATAATTCCGTAGTGTCATGAACTTTCTATGAATCCTGAAAAAAGAATTTCTCTGCAACTCCTGTAACTTTAGACTAATATTTGAAATGTAAAATAATCAATGAAATCGATCTGGGTGAATAATTTTTTTTTTTTTGTATGAAATTAGTAAAGAGTACATTCTATGTACCAAACTGAAAAAAAATATATTGTAGGTCACAAGTAATTGTGTCCTATATCATAAAATAATAGTCTACTTATTAGGTGTAGTAAATCGCTTTATATGCCTGGAGGTATATCAGAGCGGCCTAGGATAGCTATATTATGAGTGTATAAGTTGACATTATACCCATCTTTTCAAGTTGTTTGCTAATCGTGGGATACTTCTATGCGTAAGGATTACATATAATAGACTGCGATTGTTAAACTACATAAGATTGAATGGAACCTTGTTTACTCTGAATAAACGAAATATTCAGCATACGGGTCTTCACTTGATTCACCTTTTTTTCGAGCGAAAACTTTATGATTTGGGATAACATTCAATCTTTTCCTGACTGATTGGAACCCCAGGAACTCAGAAAACGCAACGGAAAGAGCGTAGGACCAACAGAAGAGAAATGGCGAATAAAATTCTTCGTTTTTCGGCTGTAAGATTTCACAGAATGATCGCAGCTCATTGGGACCACGCCTAATCGATTTCTCTCGCAAAATTACGTCAGAATCGTGGTAAAAAGAATTGATTCCGGCTCTTTTCAAAATCGCGAAATTTTTCGCCAAAAATACAAAGGGGTTGGCCTTGCTTTTTTTTCATTTTTCGGCGAGAAATTTTTGGTCTCAGATTTGATTTGTATCGTCCTTTCCTGACTAATCGGACCCCCAGGAACTCAGAAAACGCAGCGAAATCGGCCTGGGATCAACAGCAAAGAAGTTACGATGGAAAAATCACCAGCCGAAAAATGTCGAAAACTCAGGTTCTCGTTTTTCGGCTCCAACTCTTCATACGTTGCTCGCAGCGTATTGGGACTGCGCCCAATCGATTTCTCTCGCAATATTACGTCGGAATAGTGCCACAATTAATTTATTCCAGCGGTTTTGAAAATCGCGAAAATTTTCGCCAAAAATACAAAGGGGTTAACCTTCCTTTTTTTTTGACCAAAAAATTTTTCGTCTCAGAATTGATTCGTATGACTCTTTCCCGACCAATTGAACCCCAAGGAACTCAGAAAACGCAGCAAAAGGAGCGTGGGATCAACGGGAGAGAAGATACGAGGAAAAAAGCACCTGCTGAAAAATGTCGAAAATTCAGGTTTTCGTTTTTTGGCTGTAACTTTCGATGCGTTGATCGCAGCGTATTGGGACTGCGCCCAATCGATTTCTCTCGCAAAATTACGTCGGAATAGTGCCACAATTAATTTATTCCAGCACTTTTGAGAATCGCGAAAATTTTCGCCAAAAATACAAAGGGGTTAGCCTTGCTTTTTTTTTGACCAAAAAATTTTTCGTCTCAGAATTGATTCGTATGACTCTTTCCCGACCAATTGGACCCCAAGGAACTCAGAAAACGCAGCGAAAGGAGCGTGGGATCAACGGGAAAGAAGATACGAGGAAAAAAGCACCTGCTGAAAAATGTCGAAAATTCAGCTTTTCGTTTTTTGGCTGTAACTTTCGATGCGTTGATCGCAGCGTATTGGAACTGCGCTCAATCGATTTCTCTCGCAAAATTACGTCGGAATAGTGCCACAATTAATTTATTCCAGCACTTTTGAGAATCGCGAAAATTTTCGCCAAAAATACAAAGGGGTTAACCTTCCTTTTTTTTTGACCAAAAAATTTTTCGTCTCAGAATTGATTCGTATGACTCTTTCCCGACCAATTGGACCCCAAGGAACTCAGAAAACGCAGCAAAAGGAGCGTGGGATCAACGGGAGAGAAGATACGAGGAGAAAAGCACCTGCTGAAAAATGTCGAAAATTCAGCTTTTCGTTTTTTGGCTGTAACTTTCGATGCGTTGATCGCAGCGTCTTGGGACTGCGCTCAATCGATTTCTCTCGCAAAATTACGTCGGAATAGTGCCACAATTAATTTATTCCAGCACTTTTGAGAATCGCGAAAATTTTCGCCAAAAATACAAAGGGGTTAGCCTTGCTTTTTTTTTGACCAAAAAATTTTTCGTCTCAGAATTGATTCGTATGACTCTTTCCCGACCAATTGGACCCCAAGGAACTCAGAAAACGCAGCAAAAGGAGCGTGGGAACAACGGGAGAGCAGATACGAGGAAAAAAGCACCTGCTGAAAAATGTCGAAAATTCAGGACCTCGTTTTTCGGCTCCAACTCTTCAAACGTTGCTTGCAGCGTATTGGGACTGCGCTCAATCGATTTCTCTCGCAAAATTACGTCGGAATAGAGCCACAATTAATTTATTCCAGCACTTTTGAGAATCGGGAAAATTTTCGCCAAAAATACAAAGGGGTTAGCCTTCCTTTTTTTTTGACCAAAAAATTTTTCGTCTCAGAATTGATTCGTATGACTCTTTCCCGACCAATTGGACCCCAAGGAACTCAGAAAACGCAGCAAAAGGAGCGTGGGATCAACGGGAGAGAAGATACGAGGAAAAAAGCACCTGCTGAAAAATGTCGAAAATTCAGCTTTTCGTTTTTTGGCTGTAACTTTCGATGCGTTGATCGCAGCGTATTGGGACTGCGCTCAATCGATTTCTCTCGCAAAATTACGTCGGAATAGTGCCACAATTAATTTATTCCAGCACTTTTGAGAATCGCGAAAATTTTCGCCAAAAATACAAAGGGGTTAGCCTTGCTTTTTTTTTGACCAAAAAATTTTTCGTCTCAGAATTGATTCGTATGACTCTTTCCCGACCAATTGGACCCCAAGGAACTCAGAAAACGCAGCAAAAGGAGCGTGGGAACAACGGGAGAGCAGATACGAGGAAAAAAGCACCTGCTGAAAAATGTCGAAAATTCAGGACCTCGTTTTTCGGCTCCAACTCTTCAAACGTTGCTTGCAGCGTATTGGGACTGCGCTCAATCGATTTCTCTCGCAAAATTACGTCGGAATAGAGCCACAATTAATTTATTCCAGCACTTTTGAGAATCGGGAAAATTTTCGCCAAAAATACAAAGGAGTTGGCCTTCCTTTTTTTTTGACCAAAAAATTTTTCGTCTCAGAATTGATTCGTATGACTCTTTCTCGACCAATTGGACCCCAAGGAACTCAGAAAACGCAGCAAAAGGAGCGTGGGAACAACGGGAGAGCAGATACGAGGAAAAAAGCACCTGCTGAAAAATGTCGAAAATTCAGGTTTTCGTTTTTTGGCTGTAACTTTTGATGCGTTGATCGCAGCGTATTGGGACTGCGCCCAATCGATTTCTCTCGCGAAATTGCGTCGGAATAGTGCCACGATTAATTTATTCCAGCACTTTTGAGAGTCGCGAAAATTTTCGCCAAAAATACAAAGGGGTTAACCTTCCTTTTTTTTTGACCAGAAAATTTTTCGTCTGAGAATTGATTCGTATGACTCTTTCCCGACCAATTGGACCCCAAGGAACTCAGAAAACGCAGCAAAAAGAGCGTGGGATCAACGGGAGAGAAGATACGAGGAAAAAAGCACCTGCTGAAAAATGTCGAAAATTCAGGTTTTCGTTTTTTGGCTGTAACTTTCGATGCGTTGATCGCAGCGTATTGGGACTGCGCTCAATCGATTTCTCTCGCAAAATTACGTCGGAATAGTGCCACAATTAATTTATTCCAGCACTTTTGAGAATCGCGAAAATTTTCGCCAAAAATACAAAGGGGTTAACCTTCCTTTTTTTTTGACCAAAAAATTTTTCGTCTGAGAATTGATTCGTATGACTCTTTCCCGACCAATTGGACCCCAAGGAACTCAGAAAACGCAGCAAAAGGAGCGTGGGATCAACGGGAGAGAAGATACGAGGAAAAAAGCACCTGCTGAAAAATGTCGAAAATTCAGCTTTTCGTTTTTTGGCTGTAACTTTCGATGCGTTGATCGCAGCGTATTGGGACTGCGCTCAATCGATTTCTCTCGCAAAATTACGTCGGAATAGTGCCACAATTAATTTATTCCAGCACTTTTGAGAATCGCGAAAATTTTCGCCAAAAATACAAAGGGGTTAGCCTTGCTTTTTTTTTGACCAAAAAATTTTTCGTCTCAGAATTGATTCGTATGACTCTTTCCCGACCAATTGGACCCCAAGGAACTCAGAAAACGCAGCAAAAGGAGCGTGGGATCAACGGGAGAGCAGATACGAGGAAAAAAGCATCTGCTGAAAAATGTCGAAAATTCAGGACCTCGTTTTTCGGCTCCAACTCTTCAAACGTTGCTTGCAGCGTATTGGAACTGCGCTCAATCGATTTCTCTCGCAAAATTACATCGGAATAGAGCCACAATTAATTTATTCCAGCACTTTTGAGAATCGCGAAAATGTTCGCCAAAAATACAAAGGGGTTAGCCTTCCTTTTTTTTTGACCAAAAAATTTTTCGTCTCAGAATTGATTCGTATGACTCTTTCCCGACCAATTGGACCCCAAGGAACTCAGAAAACGCAGCAAAAGGAGCGTGGGATCAACGGGAGAGAAGATACGAGGAAAAAAGCACCTGCTGAAAAATGTCGAAAATTCAGGTTTTCGTTTTTTGGCTGTAACTTTCGATGCGTTGATCGCAGCGTATTGGGACTGCGCCCAATCGATTTCTCTCGCGAGATTACTTCGGAATAGTGCCACAATTAATTTATTCCAGCACTTTTGAGAATCGCGAAAATTTTCGCCAAAAATACAAAGGGGTTAACCTTCCTTTTTTTTTGACCAAAAAATTTTTCGTCTCAGAATTGATTCGTATGACTCTTTCCCGACCAATTGGACCCCAAGGAACTCAGAAAACGCAGCGAAAGGAGCGTGGGATCAACGGGAAAGAAGATACGAGGAAAAAAGCACCTGCTGAAAAATGTCGAAAATTCAGCTTTTCGTTTTTTGGCTGTAACTTTCGATGCGTTGATCGCAGCGTATTGGGACTGCGCTCAATCGATTTCTCTCGCAAAATTACGTCGGAATAGTGCCACAATTAATTTATTCCAGCACTTTTGAGAATCGGGAAAATTTTCGCCAAAAATACAAAGGGGTTAGCCTTCCTTTTTTTTTGACCAAAAAATTTTTCGTCTCAGAATTGATTCGTATGACTCTTTCCCGACCAATTGGACCCCAAGGAACTCAGAAAACGCAGCAAAAGGAGCGTGGGATCAACGGGAGAGCAGATACGAGGAAAAAAGCACCTGCTGAAAAATGTCGAAAATTCAGGTTTTCGTTTTTTGGCTGTAACTTTCGATGCGTTGATCGCAGCGTATTGGGACTGCGCCCAATCGATTTCTCTCGCGAGATTACTTCGGAATAGTGCCACAATTAATTTATTCCAGCACTTTTGAGAATCGCGAAAATTTTCGCCAAAAATACAAAGGGGTTAACCTTCCTTTTTTTTTGACCAAAAAATTTTTCGTCTCAGAATTGATTCGTATGACTCTTTCCCGACCAATTGGACCCCAAGGAACTCAGAAAACGCAGCGAAAGGAGCGTGGGATCAACGGGAAAGAAGATACGAGGAAAAAAGCACCTGCTGAAAAATGTCGAAAATTCAGCTTTTCGTTTTTCGGCTGTAACTTTCGATGCGTTGATCGCAGCGTATTGGGACTGCGCTCAATCGATTTCTCTCGCAAAATTACGTCGGAATAGTGCCACAATTAATTTATTCCAGCACTTTTGAGAATCGCGAAAATTTTCGCCAAAAATACAAAGGGGTTAGCCTTGCTTTTTTTTTGACCAAAAAATTTTTCGTCTCAGAATTGATTCGTATGACTCTTTCCCGACCAATTGGACCCCAAGGAACTCAGAAAATGCAGCAAAAGGAGCGTGGGAACAACAAGAGAGCAGATACGAGGAAAAAAGCATCTGCTGAAAAATGTCGAAAATTCAGGACCTCGTTTTTCGGCTCCAACTCTTCAAACGTTGCTTGCAGCGTATTGGGACTGCGCTCAATCGATTTCTCTCGCTAAATTACATCGGAATAGAGCCACAATTAATTCATTCCAGCACTTTTGAGAATCGCGAAAATTTTCGCCAAAAATACAAAGGGGTTAGCCTTCCTTTTTTTTTGACCAAAAAATTTTTCGTCTCAGAATTGATTCGTATGACTCATTCCCGACCAATTGGACCCCAAGGAACTCGGAAAACGCAGCAAAAGGAGCGTGGGAACAACGGGAGAGCAGATACGAGGAAAAAAGCACCTGCTGAAAAATGTCGAAAATTCAGGACCTCGTTTTTCGGCTCCAACTCTTCAAACGTTGCTTGCAGCGTATTGGGACTGCGCCCAATCGATTTCTCTCGCAAAATTACGTCGGAATAGTGCCACAATTAATTTATTCCAGCGGTTTTGAGAATCGCAAAAATTTTCGCCAAAAATACAAAGGGGTTAACCTTCCTTTTTTTTTGACCAAAAAATTTTTCGTCTCAGAATTGATTCGTATGACTCTTTCCCGACCAATTGGACCCCCGGGAACTCAGAAAACGCAGCGAAATCGGCCTGGGATCAACAGCAAAGAAGTTACGATGGAAAAATCACCAGCCGAAAAATGTCGAAATCTCAGGTTCTCGTTTTTCGGCTCCAACTCTTCATACGTTGCTCGCAGCGTATTGGGACTGCGCCCAATCGATTTCTCTCGCAAAATTACGTCGGAATAGTGCCACAATTAATTTATTCCAGCGGTTTTGAGAATCGCGAAAATTTTCGCCAAAAATACAAAGGGGTTAACCTTCCTTTTTTTTTGACCAAAAAATTTTTTGTCTCAGAATTGATTCGTATGACTCTTTCCCGACCAATTGGACCCCAAGGAACTCAGAAAACGCAGCAAAAGGAGCGTGGGATCAACGGGAGAGAAGATACGAGGAAAAAAGCACCTGCTGAAAAATGTCGAAAATTCAGGTTTTCGTTTTTTGGCTGTAACTTTTGATGCGTTGATCGCAGCGTATTGGGACTGCGCCCAATCGATTTCTCTCGTGAAATTGCGTCGGAATAGTGCCACGATTAATTTAATCCAGCACTTTCGAGAATCGCGAAAATTTTCGCCAAAAATACAAAGGGGTTAACCTTCCTTTTTTTTTGACCAAAAAATTTTTCGTCTCAGAATTGATTCGTATGACTCTTTCCCGACCAATTGGACCCCAAGGAACTCAGAAAACGCAGCAAAAGGAGCGTGGGATCAACGGGAGAGAAGATACGAGGAAAAAAGCACCTGCTGAAAAATGTCGAAAATTCAGGTTTTCGTTTTTTGGCTGTAACTTTCGATGCGTTGATCGCAGCGTATTGGGACTGCGCCCAATCGATTTCTCTCGCGAGATTACGTCGGAATAGTGCCACAATTAATTTATTCCAGCACTTTTGAGAATCGCGAAAATTTTCGCCAAAAATACAAAGGGGTTAACCTTCCTTTTTTTTTGACCAGAAAATTTTTCGTCTCAGAATTGATTCGTATGACTCATTCCCGACCAATTGGACCCCAAGGAACTCGGAAAACGCAGCAAAAGGAGCGTGGGAACAACGGGAGAGCAGATACGAGGAAAAAAGCACCTGCTGAAAAATGTCGAAAATTCAGGACCTCGTTTTTCGGCTCCAACTCTTCAAACGTTGCTTGCAGCGTATTGGGACTGCGCTCAATCGATTTCTCTCGCAAAATTACGTCGGAATAGTGCCACAATTAATTTATTCCAGCACTTTTGAGAATCGGGAAAATTTTCGCCAAAAATACAAAGGAGTTAGCCTTCCTTTTTTTTTGACCAAAAAATTTTTCGTCTCAGAATTGATTCGTATGACTCTTTCCCGACCAATTGGACCCCAAGGAACTCAGAAAACGCAGCAAAAGGAGCGTGGGATCAACGGGAGAGAAGATACGAGGAAAAAAGCAC
This sequence comes from Neodiprion pinetum, assembly GCF_021155775.2. Taxonomy (NCBI): domain Eukaryota; kingdom Metazoa; phylum Arthropoda; class Insecta; order Hymenoptera; family Diprionidae; genus Neodiprion; species Neodiprion pinetum. The sequence goes on from NC_060235.2 coordinate 301,835, forward strand.
CTGCTGAAAAATGTCGAAAATTCAGCTTTTCGTTTTTTGGCTGTAACTTTCGATGCGTTGATCGCAGCGTATTGGGACTGCGCTCAATCGATTTCTCTCGCAAAATTACGTCGGAATAGTGCCACAATTAATTTATTCCAGCACTTTTGAGAATCGCGAAAATTTTCGCCAAAAATACAAAGGGGTTAGCCTTGCTTTTTTTTTGACCAAAAAATTTTTCGTCTCAGAATTGATTCGTATGACTCTTTCCCGACCAATTGGACCCCAAGGAACTCAGAAAATGCAGCAAAAGGAGCGTGGGAACAACAAGAGAGCAGATACGAGGAAAAAAGCATCTGCTGAAAAATGTCGAAAATTCAGGACCTCGTTTTTCGGCTCCAACTCTTCAAACGTTGCTTGCAGCGTATTGGGACTGCGCTCAATCGATTTCTCTCGCTAAATTACATCGGAATAGAGCCACAATTAATTCATTCCAGCACTTTTGAGAATCGCGAAAATTTTCGCCAAAAATACAAAGGGGTTAGCCTTCCTTTTTTTTTGACCAAAAAATTTTTCGTCTCAGAATTGATTCGTATGACTCATTCCCGACCAATTGGACCCCAAGGAACTCGGAAAACGCAGCAAAAGGAGCGTGGGAACAACGGGAGAGCAGATACGAGGAAAAAA